>NW_013668321.1:17942-21158 GCF_000517525.1 Limulus polyphemus
AGACGGCTAGCGCAGATAGCCCTCGTGTAGCTTTGCGCGAATTTCAATACAAATAAACAAACAATTTGCTCATACGTCATTTGCAAATTCCGGTTACAAATTGTGTATTCGAGAAAACATGGATGGTCCGCCTTAAATACGCGTAAAGCTAAATAACAATCATTTTCGTTAAACGTCTATAAAACCCAAATTCCTTCCTTGGACAGCACAAATTACCACCCGGATAAAGCTAAACTAATAATTGTTTTTCTTATATGAAAAAAGGAGTTTGACTTGAATACTCCCTTCCGCTAAGTTCTGGGCGTTGGTGGTCTTCAAGTTTTGTTAGAGTATATATATATATTCATGGCATTATATATATATATTCATGGCATATAACGATGACGTCAGTACATCAATAACTTTCTTTTGATTCAAAAGATAACCATAAATTAAAGATTTTAATTGTTGTGCCTCAGAGCAGATCAATGAAGGGAGATCCGTAGGGACGTATTTAGTTATTCCCTGGTGTTTTCTGCAGTCAGCTGAGTAAAATTCAACTGTCTACGTTGAAGATCTTCCAACCCATTTCCGTTGTTTACGAGATTCACTTAGGCCTAGTTATTAGGCTTAAGGCTCAGTTAAAACTAATCTTAGAAACCTGATAACCGTGGATGTCCACTGGATTTCGGTGAAGCGCTGCTAATTAAGTAATTACGGGTAAGACACAAGTCCCGCCTACGTGATGTATCTAATGACTGGGGACGTCTCCATCCTCCTGCCGGCAGTTTCCCCGACCACCCAGCATCCTAGTATTCAGGCCCCCGGCAGAGCGTAACCTCACGCAATCAAACATATTCAGATATATCCGTATTTCCGCTTTTCAGATATTTCTCACGTCTCACTAGAGGTCACCAGGGCAGTGGAAGGAATGCAGGTTCTGCACCGAATCACTTCTATTATTATTCCTCTGGTGTGTTTGGGTAAATGTAATGGCCCGTGAATATCACCCCCCCCCCCACCAGTCTGCATCTTCTTTACTCCTCAAACTTCGAAAACAATTAACCATCTCCTTCAATAGCGACCACCCGCCAAGCCTAACTTTTTATTGAAGAACACGATATTTGTAACACACACAAAAGACCTTTTTAGGCTAATCTCATACTATCTCCTACTGTCAGATTCCATGCTCGGCTCGATTTCATCGTACACATTTTTAGTTTTAGTTATAATCTCAAAATATTTATTCATTTATTTTTTTCTCGGTGTTCTGTTTGTTGTGAACATCGTAGAAGAATAAATAAATATATTATTTTAATTACTCAAAGTAACTTGTTTTTTATGTAAGTTTTACATAAATGTTACGATTTCCAAAATAAACTTTCGAAAGTAAAACAATCTTTCTGTTTTTTTTTTTATCACAGTTATTTAAAATCTAGTTATTTACATGTATTAATGCGCAAGATCTTCTGAGTAAATATAAATGAACGGTCGAGAGTCTTTTGAAACTTCTAGACCACCGAGAAATTAATCAGTTAAAGATTAAAGGTGGCTTTTTTAAACTAAATAACAAACTTGAACACGTATTTTGAATTCAGTAATAATAACAATATGGTAATACATGACGGGAAAACATATATATATTATACAATATACTATTGGTACTTGTCATTACAAAATCTTCCAGAAGAATATAAAGAAATATAATTTTTTGAGTAAATAATTACAACGGTAAAACGAGAGCCATATTAAATGTTTCTGTTTAAATTTGTTTGTTTGTCGGGATATCTCTAAGCTGTCCATCACGAGGAATAGAACCGCAGATTCTAAGGCTGTAGGTCCATAAACTTAGCGCTGACCCACCGGAAGACAAACATATTTGTGTATTTTACGATAGATGGTATGACAATTGGCATTTTTAATATTTGAATCTTAAATAACTAAAATTGTAAGCAACTTAAAAGTGGACCCTCAGTGGCACAGCGGTATGTCTGCGGACTTACAACGCAAGAAACCGGGTTTTGATACACGTGGTGATCAGAGCACAGATAGCCCATTGTGTAGCTTTTTGCTTGATTGCAAACAAACAAACTATTGTTTGAAAATATTAATTACAACTATTTCTATAATGCAATCCCTTAATTTTCCATTAAAAACATAACTTTCAAAAACACAGTTCAAGAGGATTATTGTATAACTCCCATCACTTACATAAAGTTTACTGCCAGTTCAAGAGGATTATTGTATAACTCCCACCACTTACATAAAGTTTACTGCCAGTTCAAGAGGATTATTGTATAACTCCCATCACTTACATAAAGTTTACTGCCAGTTTAAGAGGATTATTGTATAACTCCCATCACCTACATAAAGTTTACTGCAGCTGCTGTATAGCTCTAAACTCTTACATGGAGTTCACGAGAACTCTTTTACAGGTCCTAACACTTACACAGTTTATGGCAACTACTAATTTATAGCACGTCAAGAATGACGGAGAAAGTACTACCACCCTCACTCCATAGCATAACCCTAACCTCATATTTCATAGCTAGCTGAAATAATTAAAATTTGAGAAATCAAGTTTGACCAACAAAAGAATTAGAAAAGTGCAGTCGAGACAGTCAAACGTCGGTAAATTAAGTTCATTCATGAAATGAATTCGTGGCGTATTCATAGAATAATTATTGGTAAAAATCAGTTAGATTAATAACTTTTAATACATAGAGAAGTCAGTGCGTTTTGGTAACACTACGTTCCAACGATTGCTTTTATGCCATGTTGCTTAGCAACAAAAGTATCTATACTATTATTCTGTTTGTTTGTATGTACGACCGTTACGCTTTCTGATCGCGATCCTGCTGCATAAGCATGCGTAATTAGAATGTTTCCCCAAGAAAAACTGCGCATGCGCATTATTCTCTCGACGACAAACAGTCTGCCTGCGGCAGAGAGCTGCAAAGCTCAGTGACCTAGTCGCTACAATTGCTGTATGAAACAAGAAGTAACAACAAAACGGGAATGTAAATATAATTTACTAACCATTTTGTACAGCACAACATTAAAACTTATCAAAGTTTTTAAAAAAGGTTTGACGTTAGGTCGTAAGTTTATTTATCGATAGTATTAAGTACAGTAAAGTTTAGTCCTAACTAAACTAAAGTAAAAAAAAAAAAAAAAAAAAAAAACGTACACAGGTTATAGTGTTAATTTATCTCTTTATCAAACTTGGGCCTAACA
>NW_013668321.1:21168-24357 GCF_000517525.1 Limulus polyphemus
AAAGAAATACTGTTACGATAAAGATACTAATTTGGCCGGAAATGTTTTGCGGGTCTCCGCTAGTAATAATATTGTTGTTAGTTTATGTATTGAAAGTATAAAATGAAATGTATATACAACAAAAGTGGAAAACTATTTGTTGATTTCTTAATTTAGTATCCGTTGATTAAAGAATTTTTTAAATTAAAGATTTTTATATTAAAGACGTTGGTGATATAACATAAAATAGTTTATAAGTTAGATTGTACAGATCTCATGACATACAGAGTTTATGAAAAATATTTATAGCTCTCAACACATACACAGTTCATGAAAAATATTGTATAGATATCAACGCTTATACAATTTATGAGAACTGTTGTATAGATCTCAACGCTTATAAGGCTTATGAGAACTGTTGTATACATCCCAGCTCTTTCACAGTTCATGAGAACTAATGTATAGATCTCAACACTTACATAGTTTATGAGAACTATTGTATATATCTCAACGCTTATACAGTTTATGAGAACCATTATATGGATTTCAACACTTACACATTTTATGAGATCTGTTGTATAGATCTCAACACTTGTACAGTTCATGAGAACTATTGTATAGATCTCAACACTTACACATTTTATGAGATCTGTTGTATAGATCTCAACACTTACATAGCTTATGAGAACTATTGTATATATCTCAACGCTTATACAGTTTATGAGAACCATTATATAGATCCCAAGTCCTTCGGAATTCCATTTAGCCGATCCAATATTTTCTCAAGGTCACCTCAACAGAGCTCTACCCATTCTATTGGTTAAAAATTTATGTCCCTAAAGGTACATATATTGAAAATGTTCGTTGTAAGGTAATTTTGTAAATAACTTTTCCAGTACGAATTCGATAGTCCCCAATTCTAAACCGAAGCGTCTTCGTTACTCGGTTATGCGCTACAGACGTCAAATATTTAATCTGTCTTCGTTACTCGGTTATGCGCTATACACGTAAAATATTTAATCTGTCTTGGATTTCCAGTTATACGCTACAGACATCAAACATTTCATCTGTCTTCGTTACTTGGTTATGCGCTACAGACGTCAAATATTTAATCTGTCTTCGTTACCCAGTTATGCGCTACAGACATCAAACATTTAACCTGTCTTCGTTACTCGGTTATGCGCTACAGAAGTAAAATATTTAATCTGTCTTCTTTACTCGGTTATGCGCTAAAGACGCCAAACATTTAACCTGTCTTCATTACTCGGTTATGCGCTACAGACGTAAAATATTTAATCTGTCTTCTTTACTCGGTTATGCGCTAAAGACGTCAAATATTTAATTTGTCTTCGTTACCCAGTTATACGCTACAGATATCAAACATTTAATCCGTCTTCTTTACTCGGTTATGTGCTACAGACATCAAACATTTAATCTATCTTTGTTACTCGGTTATGCGCTACAGACATCAAACATTTAATCTATCTTCGTTACTCGGTTATGCGCTACAGACATCAAACATTTAATCTATCTTCGTTACTCGGTTATGTGCTACAGACATCAAACATTTAATCTGTCTAACGGAGCGTTTTATTGTCAAGTGTTACTTGAGAAAGAATTGAGGTAAAAATCACTGCTCTTTTAAATATTTTGCTAACTGTGATTTGACCTTTGTAGTAGATTTAAATATAATATATATGCAGACGTTTAAGCACCATTAGTTCTGTTTATGTCCTCGTGACGAAAAACAGTGGACCACTTTTTGTGTAATAAAAATGCTGTATTGTGGAAGAGTCTTTACCTTAAACAGAGATCATTACTAGAAGAGTCTTTAGTAATATTGGACGAAAAGTCACAAGAGTTGTATGCATTTTTCAAAGTGTTTTTTCTTTTCAGGAAGGATTAGTTTTATTTAAAAATGTAAAATGTACTTTCCAGCTTCAATCACACGCGCACTCACGCACTTAAAATTGTTCATTTGATGAACACTAAGTTTGCCCTAATGGTTAGCGTGCTGGACTGTGGAGTTTACGGTTCGCGTCCTCTTACCACAAAAAAAACAAAAAACAACAAAATCTTGTTCTTTAACAAATTAGCCTGGATACTTCGAGTGTGTTTTTAAGTAGAGGAGACAAATTTCCTTCTATCACACTCATCTATGGAACGGTTTTGTTTGTTTGTTGGATTTTGGGCAAAGCTACATATTTCCACTAGCTGTCCCCAATTTTGAAGTGACAAACATCAGGGAAAGCAGCTAGTCAACACCACCTATCGGCTACTCTTGACCAACAAATAGCTGTACAGACGGTCACATTATAACTCCCCCATGGCTGAAAAGTAAAGTATTTCGGTGATGAATTGGGACCCCCCCCCCTCCCCACTAACGTATTTAAAGTTGAACGCTCTAACCACCATGCCCTGCTGGTTACGTATTCTACTATTAAAATAAATACAAAGTCACGTATTCTCAGTTATAAAATCATTTATGTTACCGAAGTTGTTACTATTACAGTTATTAGTAACACAATTCGGATGCATAATAACACTACAAATACTACTTAATTAGAATAATGAAACTATAAAAAAAAAGTTTTCTTGATTAAAAATTATAATCAAATGACTTGGACCGAACAAAAGTTTAGGTTGGATAGCAGTAAAATGCCATGATAATTCCTGGATTAGCGGGACGGATGCGCTTGTTTTTTAGAGCACACAATTTCAATCAATGGTTCAATACCACAGTTTCAATCGTAAATCATGTTCAGCATTTAACCTGCTTTCATACTTAGTTATCAAAGTAGAAAATCTTGCATCACACTTCATAATATTTTCCCCCCCTTTCGTTTCGCGTACGCCTTTAGTGATCACCGTGTACTCCCAGGGAGCCGCGCACTACAGTTTCAGAACGTGAACATATGCTGTCCGGATCAGTATTTAGGTCGCAACCTGGAAGGATCAGGTGCAATTTAGACATCTTCCTCCCTCTTTTACTGTATTTTAAACTGACTGATGTAGTGAAAATTTCACGAAAATAGGGTAAAAACGCATGATTTTAAACACTGTTTTTAATTCTCTTATCACGGCCATGTCCATGAATGTAATACAGTAACATTTAGTGCTTTATTATTACTTTGCTTTATTTGGTCGGGTATAACACTTTTCGGATCTTTCCTGTTTCATGCACCGCGTTCAAATAGTATATATATATAT
>NW_013668321.1:25231-31364 GCF_000517525.1 Limulus polyphemus
TATATATATATATATATACTATTTGAACGCGGTGCATGAAACAGAAAAGATCCTACTTCTGAAACAGTTCACGGATAATTAATCACTTTTCACAAGATTAATATATTAATTGCGCCTTTCACATGAAACACCCAATGCATACACATTCAATGCAACGGTAATCCAGGTAATGCAGTGAATATTAGGTTTTAAGTAAGGAAAGAATTCATAATTGTTCTAATTAAGTGTGGGATTATTGGTGTAAAGCGTTTCTTTGCTATTTCGAATACTAATGTGATGTCATAAGATTGCGAGTCGAGCGCCATAACCAACAGGCCATGCTAGTCCTGAATTTGAGAAACACTGTTTTTAGCGCAGAGATACACAATAAGCTATCTGAGCCACCCGAAACTAAACCCTGCAATTTAGTTGTGCTGAAATATGAATTAATAGTGAAAAAGAGATACCACTAGAACGTGCTGACCGGGAAAATGTTCTGCATCATGAATCAGCGAACATTCCCAAGTATATAATTAATGAGTCTGTCAACACATTCCCTCTCTTATCAACATGAAAAAAATCTCTATTGTCGAATATAAAAAAATGATCAGTTTCTTATCAAGACGGGAAAAATGTCACTAAGTATAAAATGAAATCATGCATGAAAGAGATCATTAAGACTGTCGTGAAAACAGAATTTAACAGGAATTTAATAATTACGTAAAATGTAACAAAAGAAAGTTTGATTTTTTGTAAAATCCCAAACTAAGGTAAAAAAGAAATCCAAACGCTACCGATACCAAAGAATAGTTTCATAAGATGCGAACAAAGGCGAATTCCTCAACCATGCATAATCTCTGCAGTGGGTTTTCTAATAAAGATTTATAATAAATCTGCCTTTCAGATAATATTTTTTTTTGAAAAGCTAACCGGTGTTGATATAATCAAAGAAAAATAATAAATATATTAAAATTAGATCTTGATCAGGTACATAGCTTAACTATCAATCGCAAGGTAATTTTAGAGAGCACTGTTTGTTAGTGTTCAAGCATAAAACTAAACACAATGGGCTATTTACCTATAGATTTTTAGCGTACAAGCCCTCAAGCTTACGACTGAGCCATCAAAGACGGTTAGAGAGGAAGTCAATACAATACAGTCGTAGGATTTTCAAAGTTTGTAGGAGATGAAAACAAGCTAATGTGACATCAACGAAACGGACAATATATATATGTGGAAAAGTAAGCTACAGAATTATTCATCTACCATATTAGCCTGTACGGTAGAAAACGAAACGGATAATATATATGTGTGGAAAAGTAAGCTACCGAATTATTCATCTACCATATTAGCCTGTACGGTATAAAACGAAACGAACAATATATATATATATGTGGAAAAGTAAGCTGCCGAATTATTCATCTGCCATATTAGCCTGTACTGTAGAAAATGGATAAAAATAATCAAGAATACTCATTACTTCATTATGAGAGTATATACATTTACTTATTTCTTTATTTCCTGATTTATGGAATATAATACCTAACATTCCTTGTTAATTGGTACGTTATCATTCAAGTAAAGGACGTTTCTTTGCACGACCTATGTTTTTTTTTCAACTTCCTGTAAATCTAATGCAAAAAGAGATATCAATACTTCTAATACAACAGATTTTAAGCAACAACTTACATATTATACTGTTTCTCACAGTTAAATAAAATGAGTCCTTTTCTTGGATAATTTCAAAATTCCGAGAAAGAGAAGATGAAAAAACAACAACAATGAATATGGAATGACTGCACGAGCAATTACAGAATGAAATTGAAATCATTTACGTTTCAGGTTCAAATATTGTAACTTGCAATTAAGTCAAATCAACCGTGATTATTTATCTTTGAATCAAATTTATGTGAATAATAAACTGGCATATTGTCACTTTTACGGTAAAATCACAGTTGCGAACTAATCAAATATTAGAACCCAAAAGATGAGAACCAGTTCTTTTTTTCATGCTAAAATAACTAGAATTTTGATCATGTCATCTATGCTAAAATTAAATTTGCCAATCAGTTCAAAAAAATACAAGAACTCTTTACTACTAATTTAAATCAATAAGAGACAGATGCAAACAAAATCCCTCGAGGTGTATTCCTATACGTGGTGAGGGAACCTCCCAGAGAAGGTTCTGCATTTTCAGCTTACCTCCTCTAGGGTCTGAACATCCACCCATATGTTTGCCGTGCGAGGCGACCCGTGAATGGGAGGAGAGGATCCTGGTGGTTGAGTGATGTCTGAGGCATTGCAACACACCACTTTGGCCTTGAATTTATGTAGACGGGTGGCCTTGGGGTGGCCTTTCCAGGGTCAATCGGCTGGTCCTGTTAGGCTAGGGTCAACTGAGTGCCTGTGTTGGGCGTTCTCAACGGGTGTTGTGGACATTGTTTCTGATGCTGGTGGTTGGGTATAATGCACACGAAGCCCTGGCATTGATTCAGTGTCCTTGTCTGGCATTGTAGTGCGTCTCCTCGTAGGACCCCATGGTGGGTGGGATCAGTGGGCACTGAATCTTTCTCCTTTTATTATGGATCCCCCAAATCCTAAAAAAATAGAATAGTAAAAAAAACAGCTAATAGTGAAACGACCATGCATAGACAACTCTCTTACGCACGCATCACCAAAATCAACTCCTGTACCTCGAGTTGTAATTCTTCCTTCTTTGTCTGACAAATGTTTAGGGCAGATGTCTCACTTTTTCATTCAAAAGGGATTAGACGGGCTTGCTGGCTCTCCCAAGTCAGTCAGAAAGTGTCATTCTGGAGACTCCTGGTGGAAACATCTACACCTACACATAGCGAACTCCTTCTGAGGTCAAGGGCTTTTGGGGACATACCTATTGAGGATACTCTCCATCCTACTTTGAACTACTCACGAGAAATTATTGTCGAGAGGGATTTAAAGAACATCCCCGGGTCGGAGATCCTCGCTGGTTTCTCCAGCCAAGGAGTTTCTGCTGTGCAATGTCGCAAGGACGGAATTATGCTGCAGACCAATGTTCTACGTCTGACGTTTACATCGCCACGTCCACCTGCTTCTTTCAAGGCCGGTTATCTTAACTTTAACGTACAGCCATATATTTATAACCCTCTCAGGTGTTTTAGTGCCAGTGCTTCGGACATTCGAAGGCATCTTGTCGTGCTTCTTTGACGTGTGTTCGTTGTGGTGGCAAAGACCATGATGCCTACAAGTATCAATTGGACCCTCACTTTGTCTTGTGGTTCCCACTCCTCTTACTGTCGTTCTTGCCCCAAGTGGGTGGAGTACAATGTTTACGTACTGTTAATAACATTTCTTAAACTAAGGCTCGGAAGTTGTTATCCCCACGGACATACATTGCTGCACTACGTTCCACTGCTACAGTGGGTGTGCAGACAGAGCTTTCCGTGCCTTCTTCAGAGTCTTTTTCGCATCATGTGAAAAGTCTTGTACCCTCAATGAATAACCGAGTTGGCAAGTCAATGTCTACTCCTATATCTGTCCCCACCATTGCTTCCAGTGACTGCCTATATCCATCTCCTTCGGTCCCGGCTTCCAGTGTCTGCTCGAGTCCATCTTCTTTGGCCCCAAGATGCAGCATGATTATTCATTCACGTCCACTGTCACTGGAATCTACGGTTAATAACAGAGATCTGCCAACTCTACCGAGGGCAGGATCCATGGAGGTCGACATACATCCTTCTAGTAAAGAAAAATGACGTGGTCGTAAACAGAAGGGTTCTCTACTCAGTTCTCCTTCACCTAAATAAAAATGGCCACTTTAGTATAGTGGAACTGTCGAGGTTTAGTGTTCTAATTTGGACGAAATTAAGACGTTGATTCATACCTATCATCCCGTGTGTCTTTCCTTACAGGGAACATTCCTGAAACTTGCCGATACAGTCACCTTTCAGCAGTTTTCTTTATACTGGGATGGCAGGTTGTGTGATGGACGAATTCATCGAGGAGTGGTACTGGTGGAACTCAAGCTCGTTCTTCATCAGTCTGGTAGTGTATATATGGACAGGAAATTTGGATGAACTTCATTGAATTATTATTGGTACAAACCTTTGTGATACATGTTCTTACGGTTGGCAGTTTAGGATCACCAGATAATTTCATTGTTTAACCATAAAATAAGAAATATAGACACACACAAAAAGCATTTGCTCATTTTTAATTTCTAAAAAATATTTTATACAAACCTATTTATACAAATAACGTTTTTGCGAGTAAGAGAAATACAAATATATATATCAATTTAATTAATATCGATTTCTGATCGGAGCAAGCTATTGGCTTTCTGCAATGGTAAATACTCATCAAGTGCTGATAGTCTTTGAAAAAATGTTTAACGATTGTTGTATATAAAATAAATATACCAAAATCTCTTGATTGTCAAACCTAAGACAATACAATGTAATAAAGGTATAATAAATCTAATTTTTTTTTTCATTTTCACAAGCGCGACTACACAGTAAAACTGGGTCATTTTCACTATAAATACATAAGACCATGCATTCATACAGATAGCAACTAAGCTATTTAAATAGAATGAACATTATTTTCATTTCACTTGTATATTCACTTGTAATTGTCCATATATTGTTTCTCCAAGTTTTTGTAAATGTTTAAAGGTATTTCGTATACATTGGAATGGAATATCTTTTAGGCCAACGTTTGAAATTAATGAAAACAACAAAAATCAGCAGTGTGTGTATAATATCAACACACACATATGTATATATATATAACTCCTTATTTACCTTGATATATTATTATTATTATTGTTATCAGGTCTCAACGAACTACTTCTGTAACAAATCTTATTCTGGCTAAGAACAACTGAAACGATACTAGCGGGATTCTTAGTAAAATAAGTACTTATTTAAGCCTTAAAAAATAAGGGGCGAGGAAACTAAAAGAACAGCGTTTAAAATGTACAATAAAAGCTTTATTTCTTCGACGACCAGCATTAAAAGACTCAGAAACTAGCAGATTTTCATGCTTAATAGACAGAGCATTTAAATTTTGTTTTGACTCTATTAATTTGAAGAACGAATTGAATTATGCGAAAATCGTCGCTAATGATAAAAGTTATAATGTTGACATCACTGAACATATAATAATGAAAAATATAACTCAAATTTTATTAAGAAATGTATTAAATTAAACAGTGTCTACGATAAATTTGTTGTTAAACACAAAGCTACACGATGGGCTATCTGTGCTGTGCCTACAACCGGTATAGAAACCCGGTTTTTAGTGTTATAGGCCTTCATATTTACTACTGAGCCACTGGGGGTAGTCTACGATAACAAAATTAATAATACAGTAATATTACTATACATAGAAAGTGTAACCTACCAAACAGTTTTATTTCTATTTCTAAACCAATTAACAAAGTTAAAACAGTAGTTCCTAACACTAAAGCTGGAGAAGGATATCTTGGATTAAATATATATAAGAAGTTAGCTGTGGCTGCAATAAAAATATATTGGTCAAACTAAGCATAATTTAAAATACCGTCTTAATGAACATAAAGGTTATATACGTAACAAAAAATCCTAATTTCTCCTCTTCCTGAAGAATATTGTCGAAACAGGTCATTAAATACAATGGCACGAAACATCAATTTTAAATGAACCTATCACTCAAACTGAATTGAATATTACAAAATCATTAAAAAGTTTGTGCTGTAAATTAAACAATTCTTTGTTAAGTAAAGATGAAGAGTTAGCCAATGCTAAGGCACAGCTTTGGAAAGAAATATTAATTTCGTATGTATAATATTCATATCACAATGAGTTAAGATTTTTTCTCGGTGACGTACACGCTTCTCACGTCTATTTTTACTCCTGATTATGGTAGCGTAAAGCTACCGAAATATGTAGAGTTTTTTAAAGTTGGCTCGGCCAAATTAAGTTCTTATTGTGCATCTTAAACGTTGTTCTTATTTAATTGATACTTGAAACTGTCAATACTTGGTGAAACTCCATAATTACAGAATTGAGGAAAAACAAGACAATTGTACGTGTCACAAATACATCATTTATTACGTCCATGGTTTCGCCAGTAAAGGCATCATCATGGTCATAATAAATTATGTATTTGTGACACG
>NW_013668321.1:32364-40606 GCF_000517525.1 Limulus polyphemus
TACGTCCATGGTTTCGCCAGTAAAGGCCTCATCATGGTCATAATAAATTATGTATTTGTGACACGCACAATTCTCTTGTTTTTCCTCAATTCTGTAATTGTTCTTATTTTAAACATTTTTACACAAGTAGCCTTGACTGAATTTTCAAAATTTACCTATATGAAACTTCAAAAGTATTAACTCTATAAAATAATCTTGACTAAAAATATAGCACAAGCACAGTAATTCATATATACATGTATCCAAGAGCGTTCAGGCGGCAATTTTCCCCTCTTCCCCCTCTCTCTTCAGATAACCAAATCAATAATAGTGGATTGTCAACAAAGTACACGTGACATTATTAATCAAAAATTAGCGGAAGGCTGGATTACTGGATGAGGAGGAAGAAGAAAGGTCAAATAAGGCATTGATGCAAAAAATGGTCAAACGGTAAAAGGAGACTGTCGAAGAGACGATGTTTAGAACAAGAAATGTAACTGAGGTCCAAAAGAAGGTGTGGGGCGGAACCAATCAGCTGTGGTATCACGCGCTGTAGGTAGTATTAATAACTGGCGTCTTTTAGTAAGGAGTCAGGGAGGGCGAGTCCTCAGGATAGCACCAATGTAATCGATATTTACCCAGAGAAAAAAAAAAAGTCACAAACGCAGACAAATAATGGAACCCGCACATAACACTTTTGTTAAGCACTTTGGAGAAGTAAAGGATAATCGCGCACGAATAGCCCATTGTGTAGCTTTGTGCTTAATTGAAACAAACTTCTCCTGAAATGAACTAACGGAATTTAACTGGTATTAAAAAAATAGCTAAACTAAATAAGAGAAAAAAAATGTATTAAGAATAAACGTAATTGTAAGAGCAGTAAGTCCCGCAAGACGTCTTGTTTGTTTGTTATGGATTTCGCGCAAAGCTACACATGAGCTATCTGCGCTTTCCGTCCATAATTTAGCAGTGTAAGACTAGAGTAAAGGCATCTAGTCATCACCACCCATCGCCAACTCTTGGGCTACTGTTTTACCAACGAATAGTGAGATTGACCATCACATTATAACGGCTGAAAGGGCCAGCATGTTTGGTGTGACGGGGATTCGTACCTGCGACCCACAGATTGCGAGTCGAGCACCCTAACCACCTGGCCATGCCGGGCCCAAGACGTCTTTGTTTTACATTTGGTCGAGTATTGTCAGTAATTATTGTAGCATCTGAATTCCTTCCACCATGATGGACGATGACACATTGTAGTTCATGAGGAAAAACATAATTTTTACAATTTGGTACATGATATTTACCACTTTTTAGTTCATACAGTAATGGTGTTACACATCTCACAACTTGTTAAGTTCGTATTTAGATCTGAACGAATTAAGCAGCAAACTTTTAAACAGATGATATAAAATGATATTTCAGTAAGACCTCATTCACTTACTTGAAATGGTTAGCTTCTGTAATTTTAGGCTCATCTCTGTCGTTTCTGGGCTACTTCCTCATTGTATCTTACTTTTTGTATAATATTTTGTAGTTCCTTAGTGCATTTTTCAACAGTTTTGGGCTCTGTTGGGTAAACATATGCAAATATCATTCTCCCAATATTCCTCTGTACTCCTTCAATCACGTTATCAAACACATGATTAATCCCATTGCTTTACAGAGGTTCTGCCATTAGATGAGAAATAGATTGTGGTCCTTTGTCGGAAACAGAAGTACTCATTTAATGGTTTCTTTACAACGCTGTGTGTTAATTTGTCTTAATGGGTACACTTCAACCTATTTACTAAAATAATCTATCACAACTGATAAGTAACAATTTCCAGCATTAGACATAGGATAAGCTCAGATGCTTTAGAACTGTCCATTAGACCTGCCGCTTTTTTTTTCTGATCCATTTTTGTTTTAATATGGCACACATGACATGAGATAAAACCATTTTTCATGTATTTGGCTAATATCCAGGCTAGTAGTCCCAGTTTGGCATTTTACTTGTCGTTTTTCTGTTTCCTAAATGGCCAGCTGTTTGATGGTCATGTAATTCGGCTAAATACAGCTAGTTGTAGAAGGTTGGGAATAACAGATATAAATTCATCATTATTTGCAACTTTTCTCCTTTACTACCACGAGAAACATTTTCCTTTCTCCCATTTTAATAAAGGGACATTAATATTTTTCCTTTCTCCCATTTTAATAAAGGAACATTATAAATTTTCCTTTCTCCCATTTTAATAAAAGAACATTGATATTTTTCCTTTCTCCCATTTTAATAAAGGAACATTGATATTTTTCCTTTCTCCCATTTTAATAAAGGGACATTCATATTTTCCTTTCATAAAGGAACATTGAATATTTTCCTTTCTCCCATTTTAATAAAGGGACATTAATATTTTTCCTTTCTCCCATTTTAATAAAGGAACATTGATATTTTTCCTATTTCTTACTGAACGCTTTCATATATTGCAATTTCTACCCCGTTAATTTCCGCTGCAATATGTGGAAAGTCCTTTGTGTAATAGTTAATAGAAGATACGACGGGCTTAACTTTTAGCGAGGTTCAAACCTTAATCTTTGACATGTTGTCGCTTTTCGGGCAAAGATTGAGTTTATTTTAGTTTTTATTAATAGAGTTTTTATTTTGAGATAGTTTACGATGGCTAATTTAGATGCTTGTTTCGAATTATTTATACGTCCATATTCGTATTGTTTCGTTAATTTCAAAACATTAGCAACAGAAATAGTATCATGCAATTCTAAATATTATTTTAATAGTATCAGTTACTTCAAAATTTCTGTTAATTCTGTCTTGCCGTCAAATTTTTCACTTGCTATTAGTAGATTAATTGTAGCAGCCCCCCAGTGGCACAGCGGTATGTCTGCGGACTTACAATGCTAGAATCCGGGTTTCGATACCCGTGGTGGGCAGAGCACAGATAGCCTATTGTTTAGCTTTGTGCTTAATTACAAACAAACAAACTAATTGTAGCAATTTGTAATTATAAAGGTTGTACATGACTAGTTGCTAGATTTGTACAGTGCTCGTAGTCATTGTCATTTGAACGGTCTATCAAAGGATAACAACTGACGTGACTACGTTTGTAATCAATAGTGATAACAGTTGTACTTGTTCTACGAAGGCAGCAAAGTTTCTTAGCAGAAGAACAACAATTCCTTCACAGGTAGCCATTATTATTTCTATTTACACGAACACGGTAACACCTATGATTGAACCAATAACCAATATTGCTTGAATACTCCCCTCACCAACTAAATAACTACTACCTCTAGTTAACGAGTAACTCTACTACTACCCCCTCGTTAACGAATAACTCTACTACTACCCCTAATTAACGAATAACTCTACTACTACCCCTAGTTAACGAATAACTCTACTACTACCCCTAGTTAACGAATAACTCTACCACTACCTCTAGTTAACGAATAACTCTACTACTACCCCTAGTTAACTAGTCACCATTTCTACCAGTCCTTGTTCGAGTGCCAAATGTAACAAGTCTTTTTTTTCTAGCCAAAAACAATTGAAATCTTACTTCAGGATTCTTAACAGAACAATCGTTTATTAAAATCTTAAGAAAGAAAACATAATATATTAACAATAGAAAAATATATTTTGGGAACAGACTTTTAGAAATTACACATCTGAAACTTTAAAACTTTTAACTCCACAAATAACTTTCACTGAATGATAAAACGTTGGTAATAGAAATAAACCTAATTTCGAAGGTTATCATAAAACATCTGCTAAATAACTCTTACAATTCTATAATTACAACTCACAATAACTTAAGCGGGTAATTCAACCAATACATAACTCTCAAATCTCTAGAAGGGGGACTTATTTGGTTTGATTTGTACTTTTATTTTCCCGGTTTTATTTTACCAAATGACGAGATTGGAACAAACTGATTTATCTGTGGTTAAGTTCTAAGGTCATCGTGACAAAAACCTCAATATCATCTAGTGTCAGCCATTTTGTGTCACTGACAGTAGAGAGCTGACATTTAATAAATAAACTCACAAGACAGCTCAGCTAATCGATAGGAAAAATAAGTAAAATACAAACTAATAATAATTAATAAAAATGAAGGAACACCAACTCACACTTCTACATGTTATTATTTCAAACAATTCAAAGCTATTGCCACTTTTAAGGAACACATCTTAACGGCTAGGTGTCATAAGCTTAATGAAACATATACTTTCGGTTGGAGAACCTAGACTTGCACATTTTTGCAACATTTCAAAATAAGCAAAATGTGAGCCGTAAAACTTAGAAAACACAATGGCGTGATAGATATTTAGCATATCTAAACAAGCATGAAGTAAATATGTAAAACAAAAACGACTTTTTAACCTAAATGCTTGATTAAGCATTAGTCTAAACCTAATAAAAACTTCAGTATTTACTTGTCTATTAATTAGATTTAAACAACTTTAAGAAACAACAGACAACAGCTTACTTCCGTTAGTTAAATATTTTAGCACTAAATTTTGTAGTGAGATAAAACAACTGACGCTGGGTGGCGCTGAGACTTTGATGATGATTGCTAAAGCATTACCGATGGGGTGCGTATGGACAAATTTCCCAAACTACTTATGCACCAAATAACTTCTGGGTTCATAATTTTGTTGGATTTACAGAATACCTTAACGTATGATTCAAACAAAAAACTTATAAACAAAAATACCATCCGTATTGCACTTAATCTCGCTAATTTTCCTGGTGTTTTACCCAACTGTTGATCACTGAGTGTCGTAACAAATAACAATATGAAATTATTCAATATGGTGAAATATATGGACCATACCGGTAGTACACAGTGTGTAACCAAGTCATTAATTCCAGGGTTAATCTCTGAACCAACCGGTAACAATATGAATTAGTTTACATATTACTAAAATATTAAACAAAAAATATAAAAATGTCAATATGCATATTAATAATTCGTAATGATCATACGTTAATTTTTTCTATTTTATCAGTTTGATTACTTGATTAACATTATAAAATAGCGAATTCTTTTTTTTGTTTGTTATGCGTTTGTTTATCGTTCATTTACTATTCCTTCTATCATTTAGTTGATCCATGAATGTTCAGTTATATTAAAACGCTAACTCACCTTCTAGCTGATCATGTGTATTTTGAGTAAATATGTAGGTGTTATGAAACTGACACCAGTTTTCCTTGCGGTGACGTACAGATATTATTAATGTAACAAAAGATTATATAAATTTATGATCACATGAGATTTACACTGCGTGTTATTCTAGACAGTTACAGCAATTGCATTACTTCTTGTTTAAAGCAGCCCATTTCACAGTAGAGATGTGGTCAAGATTTCTACTTTCAGAATTTGGTACATTTAATGCATTAAATTTAACAATAATCTTGAATTTCACTTTTACGGAAAACTATATTCTACATCAAGAAGTAAGAAATATTCTAAAAATATTTCAATTATGAAATACTTCTCTAATTTAAGCTTAAGTGCTTATTCTAACCCTAGTATCACCAAAAATTAAATGGTGTGAATCAGAAAAGAGCAGAAATTTAAACATCATTAATGTCTTTATTCTCCACATTGTACATGGATATTTTATTACTGTATATTTTAGTTATTATGGAAAATAAGCCAAAATACTGAAAATTTTACTTATAGTCTTTAACTTGTAGAATTTTGTTGAGGTGTGAGTTTTGTTCAAACTCAACTATTTACAATAGCTACTGCAGTAACGATATAGCGGTTATTATATAAAGTATTTTTATTTTTCAGTATACATGGGAAAGTTTGATATGAATTTGGATTGGTTTGGATTACTAAGTTGGCTTGCCAGGTTTGGCCTGGATCAGTCAACTTGTTTAGGATGAGATGCATCCATAGACAGACAGAAATGTTTCCTTTATAATGGATAGTTACCACACTAGTATGGCTTAATATGTATAGTGCATATACGAAGAACGCCTGCACCCCAGTTTTTATACTCAGCTCTGCCTCGCTTCGCTCGTCATAGATGGTTACAGAATTTAATCCGAATTTTAGAATACAATATATGAAATAAACTATGGTTACTGATCTGTAAGGCATCATTGGAAGACAGTTTATCAGGTACTTTCACTGATGTTAGTGAAAACATGTTTTCAGATTGGACAGTGAAATATTCAGCAGGTAGTGAATCTCTAATTGAACGGATAAAAATAACAGGTGAGCTCAAACTACATCTGAAGGAAAATACAGTTTGACCTTGTGTTTGGCAATGTTAGTGAAGAATATTTTCGGTTTTTTTATTACTGTTAAGCAAAAAGCTACATAATGGGTCAACTGTATTCTGTACACCGCGTGTATCCAAGTCCGATTTAGAGTGTCGAAAGCCTGCCGAATTACTGCTGAGCTACTTGTGAGCATTTCAAATTGAATAGAAATGAAATGTTCATGAGTTGGCAAAATCATGTATAAAAAATGATTTTGGGGAGACGTGGTCCTTATTCAGATTACAAGACCGAAGTTTATGTATGACCTACTAAAAGTAATGGTAATTAATTTTAATATGATTATGCCAGCTGTATTAATGTATTTTTCGATCTTATTAAGATTTTTAAGAAATCGTAAACATTTATTATCAAAATAAACTTCGTACCCGAATGTTTTATTTGGCTTTGGTGTGAAAATTATGAAGCGAGCTATCTATACCTTGAGATTGTTATTTTAATAGAATATAACGACACTAGGGTTACGAAAACATTTAGGATATGACGACATTTATTAATTTTAATTATAATTATAAACATTTAAGACGTTAAATATACCTGCCGGTTTTTAACATTTTTATCTCATTCTTTATATTTTTTCATTAAGATGAATGCAAATAAAGTTCCTATCCTTATTGAAACATGTTTGGAAATTAATGTATAAGAAAAAGGTATTGCTCCAGTTTTTATAGGATAGAGCAGCTCTTGTTTAAGTATTATATTTGTAGCTACCAGAAACAACATTCCATCACCACCACCACCTCATGGTCTCTATTCTCTTCACCATCAGACACAACATTACCTTACCCACACCTCGCCCCCACTGGCACAGCGGTATGTCTGCGGACTTACAACGCTAGAACCCGGGTTTCGATACCAGTGGTGGCAGAGCACAGATAGCCCATTGTGTAGCTTTGTGCTTAATTACAAGCAAACAAACAATACAAACAAACTCACACCTCACACTCGGTACTCTATTCACTACCAGACACAACATTAGTATGCATATCTTCGCTACTGGATGAAAAATGTTGTAACTGACTAAAACAACATGCCGTTACAGCCAGGGTTCAACATAAAGAAACAATTTATTGAAATGTAACAACACTTAGAATAAAATTTGGCACTTACCAAAAACGCGGTTAATGGACACGTGCCTGGCCAGGACTTGATACCAATGATAATGAAGAATAAATATCAGTGTTAATTATTCCAAATAATGGAATCAGGAAAAGAGCCAAAAGAACAAAAAACCTAATAAAAATCACAATATTTCAAAATCACCTTTCTATATTAATAACAATATCGAGTAAAAAACAGCAATAATTCGCTAACTATATCGTTCACTAATTTTCACGTGTCTTATGGCAGGGCATTTGTTCACTGCATCAAATCACGAGAGTACATTTCATGTGATCATAAATTTACCTAATCTTTTGTTACATTAATAATACCTGTACGTCACCGCAAGGGAAACTGTTGTCAGTTTCATAATACATTCATATTCACTCAAAATAAACGTGATCATCTAAAAGGGGAGTTAGAGCTTTAAAGCAACTAAAAATTCATAGATAAACTAAACGATAGAAGGTATAAATGAATGATAAACAAAATCATAGCCAATAAAAAATCTACTCTCTTTCTCACACTGCTTTGCCATTTCTGCCAAGTTTCTCGAATCGACTTCTTCACCTCCTCACTTCCTCTGTCTTACAACAGTTTTCTTGGGGAATGTATGACACTGAAAATCCTCGCATGTTTGTGCATGTTTTCAAGAAGAAAAAGACGGAAAAGTGCAGTCTCCTTAAAATAACCAACAAAACGTTTAATGTTAGACATTTAATGTGCATTAGAGAGCTTCAAAAAGAAAACCCATTATGGACTGAGAGTTCACTTTTACTTGTAGACTTTCACCAGATCTGCCTGGCATTCACCAAGGGCAAAGCTGGGTATGCAATTTGCCACTAACAAACTAAGTCAAATTTCACATCT
>NW_013668321.1:41192-42537 GCF_000517525.1 Limulus polyphemus
TAAAGTATTCGTCGTTGCTCCATTTTTTGGTAAAAGCATAGAACTTACTTACCTAGAATTTATTACTCGGGAAAAGTCTCTACAGCAGTAACTACCTGCAACTTATAATATCAAATATCCAACACCAATGTTCAACCTATAAAAACCCAACGAATAAATAATTCTTAATTATAACATGCTTTTAATTTGTAGATAACATTAACAATGACGAATTGAACATCATTCTTTCTACAGAGATTCTGATTTTCTTACTTCACCTTGCATTTACACACCCACTCAACACATCATTATTGGAAGCCTTAACATTGAGCGAAATTAACATTTAACAACCTTGCGTTTACACACCCACTCAACACAACATTATTGGAAGCCTTAACATTGAGCGAAATGAACATTTAACAACCTTGCGTTTACACACCCACTCAACACATCATTATTGGAAGCCTTAACATTGAGCGAAATGAACATTTAACATTTTTTACCAGTAAAGGATCCAAATTTCACAAATATCTAAAAATTAACTGGAAACGCTCTAATAAATTTTAGATGCAATCACTTAAATGTCTAATATCAAACTGGAAAAAATCCTAATCGGGTTTTCGCAATGGTTTGAACAGTAAAAGAAGTAATAAACAATAGAATTAGTATTTTTTTAAATACTTTCACACAAATACTTCATTAAAACTATGCTAAAGAATCCTTAAAATATTTATCTAAAAAATGTGTCTTAACATCAGCAGATAATGCAGCCAATAACTTTATATTTATTTGCTAAAAATTCTTTATTATAACACTTTGTAAGCAACTCAGTTACAATCTTCAAACATTGCAACCTTCAGGTGATTCTCTTTACATTTATTTTAAAACCAATTCATTCATATAATATTTTAACAAAATTTGCAGTTATTACACATATATTAACAATAATCTAAGTCCCAAATTATTTTGAATCCCAAAGCTCCACGAATCACCCTATAAATACAGATCCATAGCTAGAGCCAAAAACCCACTACGAAAGAGGTATCAATTTTAATAGGCAAAACTTCTGTAAAGGTCTTAAGAAGATCAAAGAACATTTGAAGAAATATTGTAGCGTTATAAAAGAAAGAACAGGTTTTAACCCATTCGTATTTAATTATCGGAAATTCCACGGAATGCAAACAAAAGATAACATTTTTCATATTTAAATCTATTGAAATATTTGTTTGAACATAATCAGCAAAAACTTAAATCTGCAATTAATAGAACTTATAACAACGCAGCTAAAGTGATGCTTGGATAGATTAGGAGATCTTGAATGCTTATCTGATAACACTCATAAAAATCGTTAGTATTTTACATGTAA
>NW_013668321.1:42755-47585 GCF_000517525.1 Limulus polyphemus
CGTCACATTATAACGCCCCCACGGCTGAAAGGGCGAGCATGTTTGGTGGGATGCGGATTCGAACCCGCGACCCTCAGATTGTGAGTCGAGCGCTACATGTAATGAATTCATACAAGTCATAATTTTCTTACTTAAAAATATATTCGTGCGATTCGGCTTACAAAAATCTTTAAATAGACGTAGGTTAAACTGTTGGTAGTAACTTTAGTCTGCAAGCAGCAAATTCATTTCTTTTTGAACTTGAATATCAATATATGATGCAACTTTTCAAGAAAGACTACTAGAAAACTTAATAAATTAACAGAGCATGCAGATATATCGACGACATTGCATTACCAAAACAAACCATATCTTCTTGACATAGCTAAGCATATACATAGTGTCTGCATTACTGTTATTAAATCAAACATTTTCATTCAGTGTTTACAATAAAACAGATAATTTCAATGTTCAATTTTCAGACACAAACATTTCAAAGAAAATGTTGTTCTAAACTGTACTTTAAATATTGTAATCAATGCTTAGCTTGAGAATGCATAAGGTTAAGATCTAGTAAATTTGATTAAGATCTATGTAACTATGTTACTTATAAATACAAGTAAGCAGTATGTCCATGTTGAACACAAAGGAAAGTATTTAATGAGAAGTTATTAAGTATTCAGTTCGATTTATTTCGTCTATTCTGCTCTTCAGTTACTCAGTGAGTTACATGTTGATATTTTTTTATCGATGAAAGCTAAGTAGCTAAGTTAGGTGTACGTCTCTCAGTTGGCATTAAAACATTGTATTTGAACTTAGGCCTACAATTTGTATCAACGTAGAAACATTATATAAAGAAATAAACTAATTTGTTACTGTCACGTCGACTGGATTTCGCATTATTTTCACCAAATAATTTCAAAATAACCTACACAAGGATGAAATACGTTACAACAATTGATGTCAAAAGCGAAATTATTTTCGTGAAATCAAAATAGGACTTTAACAAAAGTTCAACATGACAACCCGATAACGAACAATTACAAGAGGATCAAGAAGAAAGAGACAGAAATTTAGGAGAGAAGTTAAAAGAAAGAAACGTAACATTTAAAGAAGAATTTAAAACGAACATAAATCTTATCGAAGACACGATTGATGAAGCTATTGGAGATGTACAGAGGGATTACAAGAAGAAGATTGAAGAAGTACAGAAAGACAGTAATGATAAAATCGACGAAATACAAAAAGAGATTACTGGGGTAGAAAAGAACACCATGACAGAATAAAACATCTAGAAAACAATGGGTAAATTAAAGATTAAACCAGCTATACTTCTTTCTACATCTACCCAAGAATTCCAACCCAAAGCACTATCTATTGCAAAATATGGAATAGAAAACTTATCTGATCTACACCTATTACCACTACTGCTGTGCCATCTTTTGCTGTAGATCCTTCCTGGACTACTCTAGTCAAGTTGCTATCAAATCCAGTTCTAGAATTTAGGTAGCATATTCAACAACGTCACCAGATTGAAAAACCAACAGACCATGATGGAAAAATACCCTGCAAAACATATTAGTTTAAGTTCGAAATAACTTCCAAAGTTAACGGATTGAATAGTGGACAATAAGCTATTCATCTTGTTGTTCATTTAAAATTCTCAACTTGAATGGCATTAAGTAACCTCTTAGCTGAGAGTTGTAACAACTATTAAACATTGGTAACTGCCTTACTAAACAGGTTCAGAGTGACACACCATAAGGAAGTATTCAGAAAAAAGTTTTAGAACAGGGTGTGAAGGAAAGAAGAGGCCTTAGTCAAACTTGCAGAAGATTTGGAAGGGTTTGTCCAGTTATGTAATCTGAACGCTCCAGGTGAAGTAATGGATTCATTATCACGTGACCAATTTACTGATTCCCTAACAGGTGAGAATATGAGAATCAAGACGAAGTAAAGTATAGGTATACATATTAAAAGGAAGCTCTGTACTTATCAATTGAACTAGAATCCATTAAAGTCACAGATAAACAACTTAAAACTCTATCTCTAAGTTATGAAATAGCCAGATCGAATGATATTTAAACATCAACTCCTACTTATAAAAGTCTAGAACTGAAAGGATTAGTTAGACAACTAATTACACAGAATGGAGGAAATAAACTACAAGAAAATAGATGTTTCAAGCATAATTTGAAAGATCATATTGCCCGAAACTGTAGATAAAATCATATAAAATATAACAACTCCTCCTAAAGGATACCAATTAATGGAAACCTGCCATTTCAACCAAGTCCGTAAAGAATCAACAGCTGTTATTATACCAAGGAGACAGAGCCCAGCCTGATCATAGGAAAAACCAAAAGCTAACCAGATATCAAGAAAACAGTAATCAGTTGGACTGATATGATAAAATTTCAATGGGTAGTACTCCATATGCCTTAAATGAGTTAAGAAGTTCCTTATTTAAAGAAATCAATCCACAGGTTTACTGAATGGAAGTCTTGCAGCATGTTGATTGGCACTGGTTTTACATCTACAACAGTTTGACTCAATTTTGTAACGAAAGGTGGTACATTGCCGCCAGCAATTATGTAAGAGATGGAAACAGTAAATGCACATAACATTCCAGCAAGAGGGAAGTTGGAAGTTAACCTTACTGTAGGAAGCTTCTCTACACTTCATGACGTGTCTGTGGTTGACTTCGTGCAGAAACATAGGTGTGAGGTTAGGCTATCTCCAAATAGCTTACAGTCTATGACCACATGACAATTACTACACCAGAGGTTGAACTTCCATTGACAATAAGGAGGTCAGTTATTGTACCATCAAGAAGTGAAATACTCATCCAAGGGTTTATCTGGTGACTGGACCTTGGTAGAACCAAACCCCCAGCATTTTCTGATAGATTGGTGGTTGGAAGAACACTCATGAATCTGAAGGAGAAATATGTCATCATTAAGGCCCTGAGTCAAGTCCAGATGGAACATTGTAAGATGTGAAGCTGTACAGGTAATATTTCCACATTAGATGTATTCACTTTTAAATAAAAATGTAGGAGGTCTAATGTCAAATACAAATGGACATTTTACCACCTATTATGAAGTTAGGTGTAAGGTAACATTGGTTGAAGTTAAGAGAATCTGAGAAAATGGCCAACCTTTGGTCAGTCTTTAAGGGCCTAGTAGATTACATTACTCTAAATCACTATAAAAGTTTTGGAGTGAGCGGGTATAGTGGCAGGTATAGAGACTATAAGACCCCCTATGATTATGAAACATTATAACCCAAAAAAGGGAAAGAGTTATAAGGTCAGAAAAAAAGGGACTGGTTTGGCGTGGGTTTAAGAAAGGAATATAACAGACAAGAATTCAACAAAAGGAAGAAAAGAGAATGAGACCAGTAGATGTAAGAGAAGAAAAAATAAACCGAGACAGGTGAAAGTAGAAAGTAATATCCTGATAAGAATAAGTACAATCTAAATAACGTTGATGGAAATAAGAATAAAAAGTGAAGTGCGAGTACAGTATAATCGAAACACCACCTCACTTACAAGAGATTTATGACTAAAGCTTTGGAGGTCTTACAGCTGACCAATGCCAAAGATTACTTAATTTTTTCACAGAATTTCAAGACGCTTTCTCCTTAAGACTTAGCCAAAAAAATAAATAAAATTAATATTGGAGGTGCAATACCAATATTTTGCCAAGGATTGACTCTACTTTGGATGTTCTATCTGGATTAAAATAGTTTTCATGATGTTAAGAGTGGATATTAGCAAGTGCAAGTCGGCAAACCAAGTAGAGAGAAAACAACCTTTATTACAGGAGACGGATTGTGGCAATTTTTGATGTTTCAATTTGGATTATGTAATGCACATGATAGCTACATTTTAAGGATTAATGGAGTGTGCTCTGTTTGAACTGCATTGAAATGTCGTACACTTTTACATGGATAACATAATCCCACATAAAAAATCTTTGATAATGCTTATAATGGGTTAAGGAAAGTTCTGGGTAATTTTATAAAATAGAATCTTAAGCTGAATTCCTATAAATGTGAATTGTTCCATCAATAGATGAGTTTCCTGGGAAACATAGTCAGCTGAGATAGTGTGTCTACAGTCCCATTGAAGACTGACTCTGTCCAGAACTGGTAAACACCAAAGAACCTATGTGAGGTAAGAGGATTTCTTGGACTGGGCTCTTACTATTGTCATTTTGGTTTGTAAAATCATTCTCTGGAATAGTTTTGCACCTATACAAATTACCTACAAAAAACAAATAAATTTTCTTGGACTACTGATTCTCAACAAGCATTTAACAAGCTGAAGAAAGAACTGACCACTACCCCTATATTAACATACCCAATTCTTAAATATTCACTCATTTTAGATACAGGTGCTAGCAGTATAAAGAGTGTTATAACTAGTACAACATGGAAATGAGCAAGTGTTTGCCTACTATGACAAAACAGTAAATGCTGCGAAAAAAATATATTGTACAACCGAAAAGCTACTAAGTGTTGTTCGAGCCCTAAGTCATTCCCACCATTATATGCATGGATAAAAGTTTACACTTTAGACAGATCAAGCAGCATTGAAGTGGCTGGTGAATTTTCATAATACAGTAGACCAGATAGCAAGATGGTTCCAGAAACTTCAGGATTAGAACTTTAACTTCGTGAATTGCCCTGCTGACACATAATCACAAAACTCGTGGCATGGCCAGGTGGTTAGGGCACTCGACTCGCAATCTGAGGGTCTCAGGTTCGAATCCCCGTCACACCAAACATGCTCGCCCTTTCAGCCGTGGGGGCGTTATAATGTGACGGTCAATCCCACTATTCGTT
>NW_013668321.1:48550-63655 GCF_000517525.1 Limulus polyphemus
AAATGAGAACATACCAGTGGACAAAAATAACAACTCCAGTTGGTACTTCTTTAGTTTCCACAGTCTACAGCACCCAACCCAATAAAAGCGTTCTCTGCCACACAGTAACAGTGACGATAAATATATCATGGTTGTGATGCACTATTTCACCAAATGGCCAGAAGCATATGCTGATCCCAACCTGGAAGAAGAAATTCTATCAATGCAACACATCAATGAATTCATCTTCAAGCTCTGGGGTGCTTATGGAACTCCGCTTAGATCAGAGATGGGAGTTTGAGTCAGCCTTGCTTGCGGAAATGTATCAGAATGTTGGAATAATATAAAAAAAACACGACAAAAGCTCTTCACCCATCTTCTGATGACATGGTGAAGAGTTATAACTGTACACTGTTAAATCAATTATCCATTTATGTGAATAAACATAATAAAAAAATGGGATCAAGATTATCATTATGAGTATCAAACATCAGTACATGAAGCTACAGGCAACACACTATCATCACTGATGTTTGGAAGAGAACGTAAAGTGCAATTAAATCTTCTGTACTCATATACAGAGGACAGTCCCTCAGAGAATCTTACACATAATACATGCGGAGTTTAAGGAACACCATTGATGTTATACGTGACTTTACATGAGAAATACTTAAATCAGCTAGTGATAAGATGAAAGATCACTATGATGAAAAGGGTTATAAAATTGGATTCTATTCAGATAACATGGCCTGGCTGTACAATCCCTGTCCCAAGAAAGTACGAGCTCAAACGTTTTGTATGTGTTAGGAAGGACCATATGTTGTTCTGAAAAGAATCAGTTGCTTAGCGTGCTGATAACCACTCCACCATAACACCTCCTCTCTCCAAGAAGCTCTTGTCTACGACATGGGTAACCATCATCATTGACCACAAAGTAAGAGAAAGTAAAATCAATATTTATTTACAACAACATTATGTCAAAAATAAACAAGTACACAAAACATCAGATGGCACATCTAGACATCTCTGATGATATTCCGTAGAGATTCTTTTTAAGATTATGGAGATACTTTCAAGTTATTTTGTAGAGATTCTGTTTCAGACAAAGATAGTATGACTTACATATACAGACACAATAGCACTATCCCTCTCGGAGTGCAGATGTTACCCATGTCATTGATTGTCCCACGTTAAAGTAGGGACAACTCAACTCTTAAGCAATTCTAAAATGAAACAAGACGATGTTACCAGAAAATAGAACTCTATCAACAATGCCATTGAGAAACATCGTACAATATTTAAGTGTGGCACGCGCCTTAACTGTATTGTAACTAGTATACGAAATAAGATGAGCAAAGCATAAGGTAAGTTTTCTATACGTGAAAGATGGTAAGTACTTTGAAACTGCCTATTTGTGAAACAACAAAATTAAAATGTTGATAAAATAAATAGTTCACCTTTCTAAATAGAATATGATACACACGTACACATAAAACTACATAAAGCCATCTGTGCATGGTCATTCCTAATTTCAGACTGATAAACTAGAGGAAGGTAACTACTTAACAGCACCCATTGCAAATCTTGGGCCAATATTTTGTGATCAAATAGGAAGATTTGACCTCACCCTTATAACGTACCTACGACACTAAAGTGTAGAGAGCGTTTACGCGCTAACCACCAGGCCACATCCTGCCCATTAATAGATTCATTATTTTATCCCATCTCACATTTCACCATATTGAAAAAAAAAAGATCTTACTGACCAGAAACTAAAAGATAAAGTCGTATTGTAGTGTCACGGCAACGCACGTGCGTTACCCTAAACTCTGAAGAACTATAATTCAATTACCCAAAGGCTATGTAATGCGTCTCTCCAACTTTTGAAAGCACTACACGGTATCGCTACTGTACATGTTTATGTTTTCTTTCATTTCTTTTTGCAGTCTTACTTGCTGAGATATATTTCTGTAAATGAAATATCGTCACATCTTTCCACATACAACTGAGTGTTAAGATTTTTATCCCACTTTACTTAATCTGCTCATATACACCTAAAAATTGTTTGAAAGTTATAATTATCCTGAAAATTTTGAATTATTATATCTTAAAAACTATAGTTGTCCTAAGCGAAATAAAGTACACGAAAGACACACTGAAAATCAAGTGTTTTATTAAAGAACATTTTATAATGATGAACAGCTTCAAATTCTGTCACAGAAAGTATTCGATATGCTTTAAGTCATTCTCAGGAAGCTCATAAAGTTACTGCAAGCATCCCCCTGTTCTGGATAGTTTTGAAAAATCCTCACAATATTTTATGGGGATCAGCAATCTAGTATTGTTGAAAGAAAAGTAAATAAATGCAGTGCAAGTTTACGGTCATCGCAATAGTTATGCAGTGTAAAATGTAACCTGGTTTTGAAATACCCTGTAGCATGTCCAGATTTTCCTTATGATTCCCAGTTTGTGTCTGGTGAAGTTTAGCTTTCCTTGGTTTCGAAACACCCCGTAACATGCCCAAACTTTCTCTGTGATTCTCATTTTGTGTCTGGGGAAGTTTGGCTATCGAAATACCATATAGCACGCTTAAACTTTCGTTATGATTCCCAGTGTGTTTTTGTAGAAGTTTTGCTTTCGAAACACCCTGTAGCATGTTCAAACTTTCCTAGTGATTCTCAATGTGTTTCTGTAGATGTTTTGCTTTCCTTGGTTTTTAAACACCCTGTAGCATGTTCAAACTTTCCTTGTGATTCTCAATGTGTTTCTGTAGATGTTTTGCTTTCCTTGGTTTTTAAACACCCTATAGCATGCTTAAACTTTCCTTATGATTCCCAGTGTGTTTCTGTAGAAGTTTTGCTTTCGAAACACCCTGTAGCATGTTCAAACTTTCCTTGTGATTCTCAATGTGTTTCTGTAGAAGTTTTGCTTTCCTTGGTTTTTAAACACCCTATAGCATGCTCAAACTTTCCTCGTGATTCTAAATATGTGTAGCTAATGAAATTTTCCTTCCCTGTTACAAACAGTTTTTAAAATATCATTTTAGATAAAGGGATTTTCTTCATAATCACTTTGTAGAGGTAATATACAAACATTATTTTATTGGTAATAAAATAGTAGTTATCTGTTGAAGTCTTGGTTTAAAATAAAGTGTGTGTGTTTTTATCTAGAATATTTAGGGAAAAATAATGATGTATTTTGCTATCAACGAACTTAACTACTTAGAGCGTCATGTCTCAAGTGGTCAGGTTTCTTATTTAAAGATAATTTTGTAATTAATAATCTTATATGCAGATTCGGAAAAAAAGAACGTTGTACCGATATAAAAAAACAGCATAATTAAAACTTACTTTTACACATAATCAATGAGTTATTTTTTGTATAATCGAAAAAAAAATTAGAAATTTCATCATAACGCACCTATTCTCACCCTCAAGTATTCTTCCGTGAGAGAACATTATGTTTCTGTGAGACGTTTTTGAAGATAAACCAGGAGTTTAGCACAGATATGGTTCTTAGTAATTAGCCTCGAGGGTTCGAGAAGCTTCATTTCTCTACTATTGATTATTATCTTGTCCCGTAAAAATAGGGAAAATGAGTAGACATAAGATTTGGTGGCCAAAGTACCGACCCTTCGCAGGAGGTCTGAGACGCTCGCTACAAACTGTGAGCGCGACCAACTGCACAGCCAAGGCCAACGCGACGTATGATGTACGAGGGCAAGGATCTACAGCGATGGGGGCAAGCCTCAAGCAAACCGCACAAATGACCGAAAAGTTGGTTGGTGTGTAAATCAATAGCTGCTTGGCTCCAGGCTACAAAATTATCTACTGAGTAAGTCGACTCTTTCATTGTCTCGATCAAGACGTCAATCACATCCCAGCAGAAGCAACCAGATGCTTTGCACAACGTAGCAACCACAGACAGTCTACCGGTATTATCGTGAAGTCCATACTCTTATCTGACATGAATTGGAAAGTTCCAATTCTATAGTAATGTCCACTAAATTTATTCCTGGCCATTCTTCTTCAGCTGCCAATAAGATAATGGAATTAAGCTACATCAATGCACATATGTTGTTGGATCTTATTCCATCTTGTAAATTGTACTGGACGCCCAACTCAATGATAACATCTAGACTTCCTAAAAAAACCTAAGTATTCTTCCATAAATAATTACTTTACAGCATTCGGAGAATGTATGAAGTTACTTTGGAAAAATCAGCTTCAATTACTTTAAGTGGGGGTTCGCAAATGACAAAAAACTTGTTATTTTAACAGAATTTAAAAATATATATATAGTTTTATCACAAAATAGGTTTATTTACTACGCCTTTTTCGGATAATTTAAAATATTAGATATACTAAAGCGTAAAGTACAAAATATTATCTCAAAAACGTTCCTTGTATTGAATTAACGACGCTAGCACGATTTTAATGCAAAATGTAACGTACGAGCTCAAAAAGTTCTGGTGAATATTTATATAAATATTTTTTATTCACATATTTGTTGTTTTTGTAACACGCAACTTGCTTTCGTTTTTCTTGTTTTTGATAGGCATTTCGACTTTCTTTTGTACAAATAAAATGTGGGACAACGGTAAGTTTACAGACTTACAACGCTAAAATCAGGGGCTCGATTCCGTGCGGTGGACACGACAGGCAGCCCACTGTGGCTTTGCTCTAAAACACAAAGAAACATGCCTAAAATTAGTTTAATTTTCAAAGTAAAAGTACTAAACATAATTTACAAAAGGTAATCTATATAATAAATCGTACAGGTAATCTATGTAATAAATCGTACAGGTCATCTATATAATAAATCGTACAGGTAATCTATATAATAAATCGTACTGCAATGAATCTTTTGAAATTGAGTATTTATTTGACAAAAGTATGTATGTGAATCAATTTATAACTGGCGAACCTCTTGATCGATTGTCACCAAACCTGTCGTGTACCTTGAGGACTCCCATGGAAGTGAAATAGGGACGTTGTTCAAATCAGACTTTCTATGTCACCCCCAAGGCTACCCGTATGTTTTCCGCGTGCATTGAACGGGTATATTAACTGTAATACTCCATATAGGAAAACCGCTATCATAATATTTTTCTAGATTTGTACATGGTACTCATAAAATATGCTTAGATTTTATATCGCAAGTATATATATGTATAGCTGAACAACATTTTTTTTTGCGATTTTTTAAATATTTTCGTACGTTTAAACAGTTTTCCGGACTTTGGCATTCCTGTCAAATTCTTTGGGATTTCCAAATTTACGGACATCCTGATGTTATCAAATCCAAACTACAGAATAATAAATAGTAATATTATATCTAAGCTTTCCACAGCAACAGAAAAAAGAACTATAAAATGTTTCTAAATAAATAAAATACACAAGTGTTACCATCCATTTGCTTGTATCAAGGTATTTTTAGAACGGGCTAAAATAAAAGGAAAAATGTTATAGAAGACTGTATTAAAACGGCAAGTTTAAGAGTTTTGAAATAAATAATCTATGTGAAGATCACAGGTGGCGTTTAGTCATTATTAGCAATAGTTCGGTAGATATATCAGTTTGTGGTATTTTATTAAGTTTCTTTTCTTTTGAAATCATGTAATCTTAAGAAAATTCGAACCGTTAGTGGATAAAAAAAACACAAGATAATAACTTTTGAAAAATAATGGCATGTTTTAATTTTTTTAAATAAAAAGGGCGAACAAAATAATTAAAATATGATAAATTATCAAAATCTATTATAACTATGCTTTGGAAATCCAAATGTTAAAACTAAGTCAAACTGTATTAAAACTAATTTTAGACATTCAACAAACACCAACTCCAACAGGAAAGTGTGTTTTGATATTAAAATAGATATACGTAATTTAATATTAGAATTAATTAAGAGAAATACAGTTTGTAATTTGTTAAGAAATACTATCTAAATAACATATGTATTAGTAATAGTAATTGACACTAGATGGCGCAAAAACCATCTTCTGTTGAATTTTTATAATTCAAATGAAATAGGAAGATTGTGACTAGCCTATCAGACAGCAAATCAGGTCTGAGGTTTGATCCGAGATATTCAGTGGGGACTTTATAAATGTGACAATTAATCCCGCTATCTGGGAAAGTGTAGCCACGTAGGTGGCATGCCCATTTGACTGACTGACCTCCCTCTGGTGAGCAGTATTAAATTAAGAATGGCTATTTCTCGACCTTTGGGTCTTTGACATGGCCATTTAGCCCATGTGTCTTATTAGTTTCCTTTCTGATTGGAAATGCCATATACTGTTTTTAAAAGGGTATTTTATATTAAATTTGCAACCACCAAACTGTGAAAATGGTTATCTGTACTTTTGCTTACTCACAAATTTATTCCTTAAAACGTAAGATGATACAAGAAAAAAATATTTGTTAGTCAATCAGAGACAGCCGAAGTGAAACGGTTGTAATATGGTCAAAAAAATTAATTCGAATGTAAAGTGCTAGGAGATATGTAAGACACTGCGCATGCTCAAATAAACATTGTTTTTCAACGCAACTCGAAAAGTCTGAGGGCTTACAACGCTACAAATCGGGCTTTGATACTTGCGGTGTGCAGAGCACAGCCGACTCATTGTGTCGCTTTGTGCTGAAACAAAAACGCAAGTGCTATTTTAGAATATTTTCATTTCATTTCTCATAAAGTCAGTAAATGACAAAGTTGTGGCTAAATACAAATACAGGTAAAAAATTCATTCTTTTTCATTAATCCACCTGTATTTATTTTCCTAAGAACAAGTATATTCAAAAACTTTAGTTCGTATTGAAGAACACATGCAGGAGTTATTTTACGTTTGAAATACACGTGTTTAGTCCGTACATAATCATTACTATGTTCATATTTATTTATTTTTTCACAGATGTATATAAATATCATTGAAAAATCAGAAAAATTCAAAGGTAGTAGAATACAGAAATAAAAATTTGGAACTAATTCGCTTTTAAAATATCTTTTGTTTTATTTTCTTAGCGACTGTTTCGAACAAACTCCTTTTTTGTTTTTGCTCCAAATATCAAATAATACAAAAAAATTTTAAGCTGAATTATCTCCGAAAGTCTAACTTTTTAAATTTATATACATATGTATATGTATATATACAAGCTTATTTTCCCGAACCTTGCCAGAAATAGTATGTTAATACGGATGTTTGTCTACTGACCTTCTTACAAAACAACAACAAAAAGAAACGTATTCAAAGAGGTTTAATCAAATATTTCAGAATTTCCTATTGTAATTAGAAAACTAAATTGTTTCTAGGACAAAAGGCAGAAGGTTAAAACAAAAAATTAACATTTGTTTGAACAATTTGCTATGATATATTTGTTTTTATAACAATAATAAAATATCTTTGTTTCTAATGTATGTTTATTTTGTTGTTAAGCACAAAACTGCACAATGGGTTATCTGTGCTCGAATCCCGATTTTATCATTATAAGCCTTCAGGTCCTCCATTGGAATAGCAGTAAGTCATAGCCAAGGAAATGTGATTATATCATAGGCACATAAAGAACACTGCGCTTCTTACCTTAACTCTGTGATTAATAACATTAGAATCAATGTCGTTATCACTAGAGGCTAGAAGGTATAATGTATTAGAGTTTAAGAAAGCACAGCTGTTAAATGATGTTGTATAAACATCTGTATGGATCGTAATTTTGTTGACATTTAAATTGACATGAATTTATACAAACGTAAAATTACGTTATTAAGCCATTCTCAGTTGGGATTGGAATAGCTTATCAACATCATTTTGCGTTCTGTGGTTGTATATAGTTTGACAATAATTATGGTAGAGAAAGAAGCTATTTTAAAAAAGTTGGGTAGTCTTTATCTATTTTTAAACATTCTATTAATCTGGAAAAAAAAAGACATTTAGAAATGAACGTACAAAACCTGTCAGTAAAGATGATTTTAGTTTCTGTTCTTCTGAAGTTTAAAGATTTAATCCATTCTTTCGTTCTCTTTTACTTTTTGTACAGAACCTGAACAAAACTCTAGATCACGATAACCAACATAAGCCAGCTACAAGATAACAAGAAGAACAAGCCTCCAAAAGATCCAAGTATCTAGTAACGACATGAAGCTGTGCATCTGTGGTATCTTGTGGATGACCAGTAAATCAGAAACACAGAGAGCGATACATCTGTGGTATCTTGTGGATGACCAATAAGATAGAAACACAGAGAGCAATGAATATGTGGTATCTTGTGGATGACCAATAAAGTAGAAACACAGAGAGCAATGCATCTGTGGTATATTATGGATGACCAGTAAATCCTCTCTGTGTTTCTGCAATGCATCTGTGGTATATTATGGATGACCAATAAAGTAGAAACACAGAGAGTAATACATTTGTGGTATCTTGTGGATGACCAATAAAGTAGAAACACAGAGAGCAATGCACCTGTGGTATCTTGTGGATGACCAATAAAGTAGAAACACAGAGAGCAGTGCATCTGTGGTATCTTGTGGATGACCAATAAAGTAGAAACACAGAGAGCAATGCATCTGTGGTATATTATGGATGACCAATAAAGTAGAAACACAGAGAGCAATACATTTGTGGTATCTTGTGGATGACCAATAAAGTAGAAACACAGAGAGCAATGCATCTGTGGTATATTATGGATGACCAATAAAGTAGAAACACAGAGAGTAATACATTTGTGGTATCTTGTGGATGACCAATAAAGTAGAAACACAGAGAGCAATGCACCTGTGGTATCTTGTGGATGACCAATAAAGTAGAAACACAGAGAGCAGTGCATCTGTGGTATCTTGTGGATGACCAATAAAGTAGAAACACAGAGAGCAGTGCATCTGTGGTATATTATGGATGACCAATAAAGTAGAAACACAGAGAGCAATGCATCTGTGGTATATTATGGATGACCAATAAAGTAGAAACACAGAGAGCAATTCATTTGTGGTATATTATGGATGACCAATAAAGTAGAAACACAGAGAGCAATTCATTTGTGGTATCTTGTGGGTGACCAATAAAGTAGAAACACAGATCGCAATGCACCTGTGGTATCTTGTGGATGACCAATAAAGCAAAAAAGTTAAGCCTGCTAATAACTCGAGGTTCTTGGACTTAGGTGTAGATTTCCTAAAGAGTTGCGACAATTAAGTCAAAAAAGAATGAGATTAAACACGAATTTATACACAGAATAAGCGTTTAATGATATGATATTACAGTGTATTGTTTAGTACAATGTATTACAGTTTATTGTTTAGTACATGGTATTACAGTTTATTGTTTAGTACATAATATTACAGTTTATTGTTTAGTACATAGTATTACAGTGTATTGTTTAGTACAATGTATTACAGTTTATTGTTTAGTACATGGTATTACAGTTTATTGTTTAGTACAAGGTATTACAGTTTATTGTTTAGTACAAGGTATTACAGTTTATTGTTTAGTACATGGTATTACAGTTTATTGTTTAATACATAATATTACAGTTTATTGTTTAGTACATAGTATTACAGTGTATTGTTTAGTACAATGTATTACAGTTTATTGTTTAGTACACGGTGTTACAGTTTATTGTTTAGTACACGGTATTACAGTTTATTGTTTAGTACATAGTATTACAGTGTATTGTTTAGTACAATGTATTACAGTTTATTGTTTAGTACATGGTATTAGAGTGTATTGTCTAGTACATGATATTACAGTGCATTATTTATTTGTGTTGTTAATTGTAAAGATCGTACTAAACAATAAACTGTAATACCATGTACTAAACAATAAACTGTAATACCTTGTACTAAACAATAAACTGTAATACCATGTACTAAACAATAAACTGTAATACCATGTACTAAACAATAAACTGTAATACCTTGTACTAAACAATAAACTTCAGGACAAGTGATCCTGTGTGTGCTGTTGGCTTGTGACTAACATGAGTTGAAGAAGAGTTTAATAGAAAAATAAAGAACTCTTGTCAGTGCGTGTAAGTCCCCCTTGTCAGTTAAACCAAGTAAGATAAAGTAAAAAAAATGCTAATTGAAAACGTACTACAAGTTAACTTAAATGTCACATTAATTCAATCCATATAAATAGTCTCTATGAAGCTTTAAACAAAACACTTTAAACCTTAAACTGTGGAGCCAACGATATACTCTAAAAACCTGTAAATCAATGCTAGAAAAAAGTGACAACAATACTTTAAATCCTACTCACTTAAGGTGAGCAAGAAAACAATAACACAGTTAAACTAGAATTACGCTTACAAATTGCTGTGACTTTCAACTTAATGTAACAATGAAAGTAAACTATTTGTGGGGTTTTTAAGTCCTTTTCAATCACCAATAAAGTTACTTACAATTAGTTTAGGTGTGTCCATAACGTTATGACTTGTGCCTAAATCATTGTTCCACATTATATATATTGGACCAATTAATTAATGATTATATATGTATGTGTGTACAAATATGTGAAGTAGAGGCCTAATGCTCTCTTTGATTAGCTGTACCCTCTGCTCTGGACTTCAATTTTACTTATTCAAGGCTCATCAGCACAACTCGGGTCAGCAAACCAAAAAAAAAGGCCTAAGTGGTTTGCTGCCCCAAGCTGTAGTGATGAGCTTTGGACAGGCGAAACTTCAGTTCACAGCAGAGGGTACAGCCAATCAAAGAGAGCATTAGGCCGCTACGTCATATATTCTCTTTCAAATTTTACCTGTTTCAGTGTGTGATCAATGAAGGTGAAAGTTTAACGAAAGTACGGGAATACCAAATACTGAAATACAGCTGCGAAAATGACAGAAAGCTAAGGGAGAAATAAAAACTGTATAATCTGTAAAACTTTGGAATTGTACAAATCGTGTAAACTCTGTAATAATCTTTATCCAAAATCTGTGAGGAAAATCTGAATCACATCTATGTGAAAACATTTCTCTCTCAATCCCCAACACTGTTTTAAATATGTCAATAAACTCCCAAGTTCCTGAAACAAGGAAACGGTGATTGTTATGTCAGCTGGCCAACAGGCAGTAAAGATCAAAGACGAGTCCATTCACTACTATCATCTGATTTGCCAACAAAAATAACTCAACTTAATAATTAAAAACAATGTTGTTATTCTTGTAATAAAATCAGACAAACAGGCAAAAAAATCACCACCTAGCCCCTCTAAGGAAAGTGAAATTTAGTGACTTACTGGCGTGCCACTGTGTTCAACTGGGGAACTATAAAAAACAATATAATTTTGAAAATTTTACTACTCATCCAAAGGAGTAGAAAACACATAATTCGTCAAAATCCGGTCACATGAACAATATGGCCTAAACTATTGAACTGTTATAAGCCTAAGTTGATTATTTTGACTTATTAGTGTAGTTTTATGGTTTTGCTTATTGAATTTCTTAGCTTTTTAATAAATCAACAATACAAAAGTTATGTTGGTAGGATACGAAAATCTGTATATACATTTTAAATATATACAGAAATATGAAACAGAAAATAACACAATAAACACACAAGTTGTGCTTGTGTGATCAAGTTTTCGAAAGTCTACCGCCATTATCAATGCATGTGTGCCATAAAAATTCCATGAAATATAATAGAATTATTACCCATGGTATTATGGCTCACCTTATATATGCATAATTGTTATTTAAGAAGTGTTACAGATTATCTTAAATCAATAATGGAAATTACTATCCATGAATCATTTTGTTTCCAAGTGTTATGTTAGTTGTGCAGCTACTGAAATTATTTTGTAAATACTTTCCAGGCTACCACTAGATGGTGCCACAGTCTTACAAAATCTTTAACTACAAAAAATGTTTATTATTTTTAAGAAATATAATAGTGTAATAAAATATCAAACCTTTTATTATTATTATTATCATTATTTACTGAAAAACAAATAACCTAAGACGTTATGTCATATCATCTGAGATCGTAAATTATTTACAGCCCTTTAAATCCAAACATAACACAATTCCATAACCTTCAGGCTACGATTTCAAATACTATGAAATACTTATCTCAAGAAAATTGTGTTTATGCACTGTCAAAACATATCATGTTTCATATGATGTTTTACCATGTAAAATATTAAAACTTAATACATATGTTATTACTAATATTTTATACAATTTGCAAAATTAGTATCATTGCTTTTCAAGTTTTAAAATTGAAGTAGAAGAAAGAAGCTAAACATAAAATTAAAATCAGTTAAACAGAAATATAAACAATTGAATATGATTATAGGATTGGAAAAAAAAGTAGGGAAAAAATAAACATTTAAAAATTCTGCAGTATTATTCCTATAAATAACATAGGTCAAGTTAAAAAATTTTAGATGAGACTATTATAATCCTAACCTGATGGGTGAAGAAGTTATAGCAAATAATAATTGATAAATTATCTAAACTAGTCTTGGGGAAAAGGGAAATTATGCTTGATAGCATTGCAATAAAGAACTAAAATAATTATTCTAAAACTAAATGTATAATCTTTTAACAGAATATAAACTTATCTTTAGATGAAAGATAAATAAAAAATTGGGAATTTAAAAACCTGCAAATGGGGACCGCAAAAAAAGTACGAAAACAAGGCTTGAAATGCCGTAGACATTACTTACTCAAACTATAAACCTCTATTTGTCTCCATGCTTAAATAGAATTACATTTGGTGGAGCTCAAATAGGGATTTGTAGTTTGAGTAAATAATGTCTGCACTATCTCCAGCCTTACTTCCTTAAATTTGTTTTACAGGTTAGCATAAATTATTATATCACTCACCATCGTAATTACAGGTTAGTAGAAATTATTATATCACTCACCATCGTAATTACGGATTAGCAGAATTGAATATATCACTGACAACTGTAACAGCTGTAATTATAGATTAATAAGGAATTAACAGAACAAAGTTAGTGGAAGTTATTAGCTCCAAGTGAAGTAAATAGATGGTACACGTTTAAAATAACTGAGCTCAGAAGGTTGTCTTTAGCTCATAGCTCAAAAGGCTATGTTTTTAGTTAGTAGTCAGAAGGCTATGTCTTTAGCTAATAACTCAGAAAGCTTTGTATTCAGCTAATAGCCAGAAGGTGATGTCTTTAGTTAGTAGCTCAGAAGTCTGTGTCTTTGGCTAATAACTCAGAAGGCCATGTCTTTAGCTCATAGCTCAAAAGGTTATGTCTTTAGCTAGTAGCCAGAAGGCTATGTCTTTAGCTAATAACTCAGAAAGCTTTGTATTCAGCTAATAGCCAGAAGGTGATGTCTTTAGTTAGTAGCTCAGAAGTCTGTGTCTTTGGCTAATAACTCAGAAGGCCATGTCTTTAGCTAATAGCCAGAAGCTATGTCTTTAGTTAACAGCTCAGAAGACTGTGTCTTTAGCTAATAGCTCAGAAGTTATGTATTTTACTAATAATCAGAAGGCTGTGTCTTTAGCTAATAGCATTGTAGTTCAAGAAAGTTGAAATATGCATTAAAGCTTGGTTTGTGTGAACTTTTTTGTCCAGCAATATTTGTGTTCCTGAGAATTTAAGTTCGAATTTTTGTCGTCCTTCTCAATTTTGAAATGGTAGTTATAATCAAATAATTTTAACGATCTGTAGTTTAAAGCCATTTTAAATATTGACTTATGAACTACAAATATTTATTTTCATCAAAGTGTTCTTAGCTATTAATGATGTTTTTTGATTTTCAAAATTAACTCTTTTCAGAAACAAATGAAGTTTACGTAATATTTCCTCATATACTAAGTAACAAATCATACATTACAGACAAGTTTAAACCCTCCATTAATATTTGTTAAAGCTCATGTGAATCCACATAATTAATCCTTCTGTTTGAATACTCACAAAATATAAATGTGTATAAGATTTCTATTGTAGATGAACAACATACTAAGTAAAATAATCAAAACGTATATTATAGTAACTTTATAAGCTAGAGTTTTGAATATGCTGTTGAGTACAAAGAAAAACAACTTAGTGTTTCCTGAAATGTAAATTCATTTTGAATAAAGCCAATTGGGAATTTTATATTTCAGTGTAATTTGTATTATTTTTATGATAAAAAAATGTTTGTTTGTTTTGAATTTCGCGCTAGCCGTTCCTAATTTAGCAGTGTAAGACTAGAGGGAAGGCAGCTAGTCATGATTACCCACCGCCAACTCTTGGGTTACTCTTTTACCAACGAATAGTGGGATTGATTGTACATCATAACGCCCCCACGGCTGAAAGGGCGAGCATGTTTGGTTTGTTTGTTTGTAATTAAGCACAATGCTACACAATGGGCTATCTGTGATCTGCCCACCACGGGTATCGAAACTCAGTTTCTAGCGTTGTAAGTCCGCACACATACCGCTGTGCCACTGGGGGGGCGGCATGCTTGGTGTGACGGAAATTTGAACCCGCGACCCGCAGATTGCGAGTTGATCGCACTAACCACCTGGCCATGCCGGGTAATAGCAAAATGGCATCAACCTCTTTAATTTTCTACCATGTATATTTTATGTAGGTGTCTTCACAATTTAGCATATTTTGTCATAAATATGTTGAGACAAATTAGCAAGTAAAATTAGTAAATACTCTTTATTTTCTTAAAGGCCGCCATCTTTTAAAGAAAAAAAGTTTTTCATTTTCAATAACGTTAGTAATAACATCTCACTCGAATTATTTTTATATTATACTAATTTCATTAACATGTAATTTTGAAACTTCTGGTCAGCATATTTTATCTACGTCATGGCGATCGTACGCTTGTTTCTTTTTGGATGAAGATTTCTGACGAATTAGTCCATACTCATAGTTGTTTTTGTAATGTCATCTGGTGGGTAAGCGGTAAGAATTACACCACTAAAATCAGAGGGGCTCAATTTCACGAATTGAATAGAGCGCAGATAGCCTATTGTATGGCTTTGAACTAAAAAAACGTTTTAAAATAACGAGATTAACACGCAGTAAGAAGTATTACTTATTTATTTGTTTGTTTCTAGACTTTGTTTGAATTTATTTGAAAGGGCATTTTTGTTGCCAGGTGGTTAGGGCGCTCGACTCGCAATCTGCGGGTCGCGGGTTCGAATCCCCGTCACACCAAACAT
>NW_013668321.1:64586-66466 GCF_000517525.1 Limulus polyphemus
TATCTAATTGTAAAAAAACGACAATAAAAGCTGCAAATTTGTATGCATCCCCTCATTGATCCAATGAACCTCCTTACCAAATTTGGTGAAGATCCATCCACAGGAGGCGAAGTAGTAGTGGTTAAAAACGCCCACAAAACACAAAACTGAAAATTTGTATGTACTCTCGCATGGGCTTAATAAATCTCCATACCAATTTTGGTGACGATCCATCCAATTCCTGCGAAGTAGTTACGTGGACATACAACAGACAGTACTATCACGGCATACAGATATAATTTTATGCTTCTGTATTTTAATATATTTTTCCACATTTTCTCTATATTGTTGTGTAATGTTATGTGTTGTTTTGTTTTAGTTGTCATACTTTAGTGTTTGAGCCTACTTGTTGATGATAATAGTTCCGAGTCTACCCATAACAGTTTTACATTTTTCTCAATAGGTGGCACTGTGTGTTTCTAATAATGTAAATTAATGGTGAAACTCGCAGTTTATATTTTTTTCATAACCAAGGCGTTGTGGCAATCTAATAAATTTCAAAATTCTCTTCTGGAGATATATAAATGACAGGAATAACTAAACAGTTTATTGACTTAAAGATAATTGTTAGCATTGTTTTAAAGTATGGAAGCAGTTATCAATAACATTAATTATTCTGTAGCAACATAAAATGCTTATTTTAGAAACAAATTTAACATTTTATTAATTGTTCTCAAACTTCCTTGAAACAGTTGTCAAACTAACGGGTTTATTAAAACCGTAATATGTATATACGTAATTTAGTGTTTGTTTATTCAGTCAAGAGCAAAGTCAAAATGGGCTATTAGCTGTAACCACCACGAGGAATCTAACTCCGGATATTGTAAGTCCGTAGACTTACCGCTGTCTCGTCGGGGGACAGTGTTAAGAGATATTCACAATCAAGCTAACAAGAACTACGAGCTTCTGAAGGTAAATTTGCTTGGATGATGTTACGGAAATATCGTGAGAGATAATCCAAATAGTGAGTTGGTAAACAGAAAAATAACTGTCAGAAGTAATTTAAGTATAACATACTTACATACACTACCCGTGAACAACATTTTTTTTTAAAGTTGAATTATTATATTCATTTTATAAATTCGTTTGTTTATAGTTACGCACAAAGCTACACAATAGGCTAACTGTTCCGTACCCATCACGAGTACTGAAACCCTTTTTTTAATGTTAAGTTTCCAGATTTGCCGCTGTGTCACTGGGGGAAGTGGATTATTTAATAAGAATGGGTATATCAATTTTTAATAATTAAAATCAGAGTAATTTAAGCGGTCATTAATTTTGGAGAATCAGAGTACCCTTTTACATACTCCTTTTAAAAATGCGTGTAATTCAGTCACCCTTTTAGATACTCCTTTTAAAGATGCAGTATTATCTTTATAAGAAAGAAAGTGATTATTTGTTTGTTTGCTAAATGCACAGCCACATAATGGGCTATCTGCGCTGTGTTCACCGCGGGTATTTGTTTGCTAAACGCAAAACTACATAATGGGCTATCTGTGCTCTACCCATCGTGGGCATCGAAAGCTGATTTCTAGCGTTGGAAGCCCTCAGGTTTATTGCTGAGGCACCGCAGGGCTGTAAGAACAGTATATTTAATTAGCTATAATCATTATCGATTTGATCTAATTAGGCAGATTACTTTGATTGGAAGTTAATATTAATGATCAGGATTTTTAGCATGTCAATAAATTGAAAATTTGGGAAACATATGGGTGTATGTGTTGGGAGCATGAACTAACTAGTCAGTAAATACCTTGTGCATGAACATACAATGCCAGTACACCCCAAAATTAATGACCGCTTAAATTGACTGAATTACACGCATTTTTAAAAGGAGTATG
>NW_013668321.1:66959-68233 GCF_000517525.1 Limulus polyphemus
TAAAAGGGTGACTGAATTACAAGAGATTTTTGTTGTATTTCAAAATTTGTAATGCATACTGGAAGGATTTACACATTTTGATAAAAAGTTTAGAAAAATAGATAAGGTCGTTTTTTTCTAAACTTTTTATCAAAATGTGTTACAGCAGAGTTGTTATCAAAAACTGTTTCTTTGATTGATTGTTCAAATAGATGCTAAAAAAGAGGTAATAAAAAAGACACATGTACTAGGAGAAGCTGCTATCATCAAATGCTATTGACCCAAGAAAAAAAAAAAGGTGGTATAGACTTGTAAAACGGAATCGACATCAGACTTTGTTCCTTTCGACGAATTATTTTGGGATTCAACTTTCTTCTATTGTATCATGCAAAGGACATTACAGAACTTTTCATATGGCAAATGAGAACCAGTCTGAAAACCGTTTAAAAGCAAACATAAAAGCGCGGCTATAGCGGTGATTATAGCGCACACTATGGGAATGGAAAGAACAAACGGGAAAGCACGGCTTCAGCAGTGATGATAGCGCACACTATGGGAATGGAAAGAACAAACGGGAAAGCACGGCTTCAGCAGTGATGATAGCGCACACTATGGGAATGGAAAGGACAAACGGGAAAGCACGGCTTCAGCAGTGATGATAGCGCACATTATGGAAATGGAAAGAACAAACGGGAAAGCACTGTTTCAGTAATATTTAAAGGGCACACTGTAATGTTTTTTTTTATCTAGACATGAAATATGTGTATAATCAATGTATTAATATACGTGGGTCCATTTAATTTAGAAGTGAGTTAAAATACTGATTAATTATTCAACCAACAAAGATATTTCATGTATATATCATATTAATAGAAATTTAATATATTTTTACTTAAATTTTACTTTAGTTTAAATCTTCCTTCTTCAAGTGTATATATATTAATGTCTTGCTGGTGTTTATATATTCGTCCAATATTGTTCTAAAACATAAAGATACATAAACATACACATATATATTGTCAATTAAATAACGAATCAATATTTCATCTCATTTCTAAAATAGATTATCGCATATATAATATGGTACCGAGTTTAATACTCAAAGTGGTAAACGTTTTTAACACATCAGCTGATTAGATTATTTACTATTAAATAACGTAGTTGTCACTCTGTATAGGCGGTTCCAACTAAAATATACGAGCTTTTTTCGTTGTTTAATGTGCTGTTGTTGTTTTAGTACAAAGTTACACAATAAGCTATCTGCACTTTGTTCACCGCAAGGAAATGAACTCCGG
>NW_013668321.1:68254-75658 GCF_000517525.1 Limulus polyphemus
TATCTGCACTTTGTTCACCGCAAGGAAATGAACTCCGGATTTTAGGGTTGTAAGTCCGTAAACTTGCCGCCGATTCACCAGAGGACTTTAATCAATGTAACAAAAGTAAATGAGAATTTTTCTTATAAAGCCTCCCTGACACCACTTGCTTGTCTATTGAAGGGTAAGTCTACACAATACAATAGGCTATCTGCGCTGTCCCTCCCACAGGGATCAAGTCCTGAATTTTAGTGTTATAAGCAATATAGCAGTATCTGAAGTTTGTTGGTTTGCTTTAAACTCACCCCACAAAGCTATACAATGACTAGCTGTGCATAGTCGACCTTCATTTTAAACTGATAGACTAAAGGGAAAGCATCTAGAGAAAAGCACCTACCGCTAAGCCTTGTCTGATTAATAATAGGATTTTTGACTGTTACTCTTAAAGTTCACCTTCGACCTAAAAGTGTAAAGCACACTCACAGATCGTGCACGATAACTAACATGTCACGGTTTTACATAAAGAAGCTCAAAAGAAAAGCATCCAGTCATTGATTTCTTTTCCATGTTCAATTCTTCAGTTCGAGTAACAACGAGGTAGTGGTTTTCAGCCCGATGCAGCGTTTATGATTGTTTCAAAGATAACATCTGTCGTCAGAAATATGTGGATTTACCACACGAAAAGAAGAAAGAAACGTTAGCTGTTCTTTAAAATAAGACTGTGAAAGTTATCGCGGATGATTAACGTAGTTTTTTTTAGATAACTGTGGTTGTTTTTCGGTTATCAAAAACTCTAGTGAAGAACTTTATACAAGAAAAATCCATATCCAAGTTCCTCAGTTTTTATTTTCCTTAGTTAGACCTACACGTAAGTACGAAGTTGTCAACGTTTATCAATACCCTTTCTATAATAAGTGCATTTACTAGCATAAAAAACGGAAACAAATTTTAAATAGTGCCTCGTTATTAAGTAAATCACAGCTACACTAGAAAGCATTCTATCAATGTAATCTACACATTGTAATATACAACTAAACTAAATATCAAACAGCGTTAAGTATCTATGCCTCTTATAGGAGAACGATTCAGCATTTGTTAATTCCATTACCGAGAGAAGGACGGGAGAGAAACATTCCAGTTGTAAACAATATCCAGGAGCCAGTGAAACTACTTACTTCACAAAGCTTTCTATAATAGTGAACTGAGTATTCTATAATTTCTATGGAGTAGGATGCCACACTTGAATTCTACATCTTAGGAATTATTTTCATATGTAGGGTTTCAACTGATGAGTTTTGGTATTGACCGAATGGGCTCGTCGGCAGTAGTATACAACATAAAAGGCGTAGTTGAAATGTTGTTTTTATGCACACGTTTTTTTTACTGGAAACCCGCTTTTGGCCAGTAAATAATTTAATTGTGATGTTACCTCAGTCACAAATTACTTCCTTTAACTTTTTTTTTCTCTTCTGTAAGAAATAAAAATGACCCCGTATTATGACTCCACTTACATAGTTACAACATTAGCTCTACACGTACAAACCTATTATAACAACGGCTCCGTGTGTATTACACTTTCGTAACATGAAGCTTTCTTCGTGTTGTCCTGTGTTACCTTCGCCGTACGAGATTATAAACCAGTGTAAGAAAAGTCTGTATTCACGGCGTCCATATCCACCGAGAAAATAGCGAAACTAACGTGCTGTAGATATAATATTTGATTGTAAGCTATGCCGGGTATTCTCTGTTTATTCTGAGCTAGACATGTCGTTGTTTATAAGACCAACAGTCTTACTTCAGGTGACTTGGCACACAACCATGTTTTTATCGGTTGTATAAAGTAAAACTTGTGTTTATTTTGTTCAAAACGTATCACCTGGTTTACCTGGCATCATCATCAGGTGAGATACAAGAACTGAATAATAAGCCAAGTCAAAGAGGTTCATGTATTTAGGCTAAATGCAGATAATGTGTATTATACATTATATACATATAAGACAAACATAAATAAGTTGAAATTCATGTGTGTTTTTTAAAGTTTTTTTTAATGATCACTCCTTAACTGCCCACATACTTCACACCATAGAATATTTTTATAATGCTATGTATTTATATATGTTTGTATCTTTTTCGCTTGAATGGGCATATACTAATTTCACTCTTTTTATTATGACTAGAACAGTCGTGTATTAGTTTACAAAATTAATAAAAACATCATTGCAAGCTTTCAATAAATTGTCCAAATTCTGATAATTTTGACTTTATGTTGTAAGTAAGCGACATCTACGAATTCTATATTGATTGTTTGTTTGTTTGATAATTTATGCACAAAGCTACACAATGGGCTATCTGTGCTCTGCCCACCACGGGTATCGAAACCCGGTTTCTAGCGTTGTAAGTCCACAGACATACCGCTGTGCCACTGGGGGGGGGCTTCTATATTGAAAGTTAACCTTTACATGAAACACGAGTGCTGTTATTCATCTAATTACACCAAAAATTAACGTAATAAGTAAATAAATATTGAAATTAATAAATACAGTAGTAATAAAATACTTACGTTTGTTTTATATGTATATGATACACATTTTTTGAATTTAGCATAAATACATTAGCTTCTTTGACTAGGCTTATTATTAATCACCCAGAGTCAAAAAAGTTATATTTAACGAACTACAGAACTGGAGGATTCCAATACATACATGAACCTTTTTGACTCGGCTTATCATACATCATCCAGAGTCGGCAGAGTTATATCTAACGAACTACAGAATTGGAGTATTACAATACATACATGAACCTTTTGGACTCGGCTTATCATACACCACCAAGAGTCACCAGAGTTATATTTAACGAACTACAGAATTGGAGTATTACAATACATACATGAACCTTTCTGACTCGACTTATCATACATCACGCAGAGTCGGCAGAGTTATATCTAACAAACTACAGATTTGGAGCATTCCAATACATACATGAACCTTTTTGACTCGGCTTATCATACATCACCCAGAGTCAGCAGAGTTATATTTAACGAACTACAGATTTTGGAACATTCCAATACGCACATGAACCTTCTTGACTAGCTTATCATTTATCAATCACAGTTGCCAGAATTATATTTAACGAACTACAGATTTGGAGTGTTTCAGTTGAAGACTTTACTAAACGTCCGAGTACAATGATGATGCTGAAAGATAAGACACAGAGCTGTATACATTGTTTTTAGTGTAAACTAATACTATCTACTTTTTCTCAGTAATATAACAAAATAGTATATAAGGTGATAAGTTTGTTTGTTCACCGAGCTGCACCTTATGCACACAATGGGCTAGACGGTCAGGCCAGTGGCCACTAGGGTTCGGGCACAGCTTTTCCTAACTGTAAACTTGAGGGAAAGCATCCAGTAGGCGGCACTCGCCACCTGATTAGAAGCTCTTACCCAAATAATGGAATTAACTGTCGTCCTTATAACGTATCCACAATTGAAAATGTTTGGTATCACCACGTCTCGAACCCTAGATTTTCGAATCGCCAGTCCGATAAGGTAATCACTAGGCCACGTTCGGGACAGCGATGATAAACTATTAGGACGTTTTCTGAACATTTCTAGAAAACAGTTCATTGTCGTTTTGTACGAAATATTTTCGAAATAATTTTTTAGAAAATATTAGGTTCACTCCAAAACTATAAACTCCATTATGGAACACTAAATAGTATATATGAGAAAGATTTAACTATACAGAAACTTTAATATCTTCTTGGTAATATACTTTAATTGATATATCTTCTTTTTTATCTACAATGTATGGTTTCATCTATTAATAAAATCATTAATAAAAATAGCGAGATGCGTGAAAATAGGTAGATTGAAGTATAAGTGTTTTCCTATAATGTGATATTAAACTTTTATAATCATTTTTAATCACGATGAAGAATTAATGGAAACTATACGATAAATCTAAATATAACTCTGTGATAAACGTACTAGCTCTATGATAATTAGAATAATCTAACGGTTTCACGGAATTTAACTTAGTTAGTGATATTTTAACAGAAAAAATAAGACTTGTTATGATCACCATCGTATTCTCATTTTCCAACATTACTCGTGTGTATCAAAACTAAAGATATAAAAGTGTGTAGCCAAAACTAAAGATATAAAAGTGTGTGTATCAAAACTAAATATATAAAAGTGTGTAGCCAAAACTAAAGATATAAAAGTGTGTAGAAAAGCTACTGAAGCTTATGATTCATAAGATGTCAGTCACTCCTACAATGTGAAATTAGTCTTAAAACTGCGCATCCTTGTTGCGCATATTTGATTATTACCTCACGTTTCCTGGATAACTTTTTAGTCAATCTTAAGTGAGACGTATAAAGCTGTAATTAACACATTATGTTTTTCACTGATATGTTTTACATTGATGTTTAATTATGTTTTTCACTGATATGTTTCATTATGTTTTCACTGATATGTTTCATTATGTTTTTCACTGATATGTTTCATTATGTTTTTCACTGATATGTTTCATTATATTTGGTGACTTGAAGTTTATTTGAGCCATTTTGATTTGTCGCTTTTATTTATATATTAACGCTTTCAATCTTAAGTTAAAGGTTATAACTGGAAAATAAAAAATCATTTCGACTATAGCCAGTGCTAATCTTCCTTCAGCTAGGGTTGAATTTAACATGTTGTTACGTGTAATACCATTCCTCTGAGCACATCACCGCAACGACCCGTACATAGCGAAGATACTAATACATTCATTTAATTCACTTCCTTATCCTGAAACTAAGGAAACAAAAACACCGACCGGTTTCTGTTAATACTTATCAAAACATCGACCGATTTCTCTTAATACTTATCAAAACACCGACCGGTTTCTGTTAATACTTATCAAAACACCGACCGGTTTCTCTTAATACTTATCAAAACACTGACCGGTTTCTCTTAATACTTATCAAAACATCAACTGGTTTCTCTTAATACTTATCAAAACACCGACCGGTTTCTCTTAAGCAAATGAAACTGTCTAATCTTCTTTGGTAGACTGTTTAGGCAGAATATTCATGATGAAATTTAGTTAAATGGACGGCAACTGCCTGTTATAGAAACACAAGTGTAGAGGACGACATTTTTGAAAGTCCTCCGCCTTTCTGAAGACGAAACGTCGTCCTCTTCACTTGTACAATAGGCAGTTGCCGTCCATTCAACTAAATTTCATCTGTCTAACATTGTCTATATTATTGATCTGGGATAAAGTATTGGAGGAAGAAGTAGTCAATTATAACACCAAAGAACAAGAAAAATATTTCACTGTAAGTTTTTTACTGGTTGGTGATAGATACGAATACTTTCTATCTAATTTAATCCTTTTGTAAGTTATACACGTCAACGCCATTTCATCCTATTTATTCCGAGGTTCATATAGAACTTCAAATTGGCCATTTTGGCTTGACGTCTTCACTCTATGCTTTTGTATCCAACTGCTTTTTTTCTTGAAACAAAAAAGTTATTTTTAAAGTTTCTACTGCAATATCACAGAAATCTGAACCGATTATTTAGCTACATTTTTGTGACATATTTCAAGAGGTCATGGTATTCTAAAATTGCTAGATATCAGAAAAAAAAAGCATTAGTTTAATGTCAGTGGATTTAATCACTTCTGGAAAATACTTCTGTTTAACATTTCTTTCAGGTTCCAGATTGACGTCAGTTTCAGCCTACGCTTAAAGGCTAGGTATACATCCTATTTGTCGATCATTGTAACGACATGGCCCAGATGTGGGTGGATGTTGGATGGAAAAACATAGTTTCTCATACACGGATTGGTTAAATTTTAGTGACGTCAGGCGTAGGCAGCGAATTATACGGAACATATAATCAATCAATGAACAGTTTCTACGTCTGACAGATCGTGGTATCTGCAGTGGAGGGCGTGGCATATTTTATCCTCAGTGACTCTTAAATACACATCCAACATTCCGGTAAAGGCTGGACGAACTGACTGAGGCTCTGCTCGTACTGCTGACAAGAAACTATAGTCAGACACCATCATGAACTCTCAGGATCTCAAACACCCTAAGAAGGATATTGGAAAGTTGTTGTACACAGGTATGTAGCAAGTTCTAAATTTGAAGTTAACAGTAAGTGATAAGTGCCCACTGTACATTTTCTACAAGTTAACAGTAATTGATAAGTGTCCACTGTACATTTTCTACAAGTTAGCAGTAAGTGATAAGGGTCCACTGTACATTTTCTACAAGTTAACAGTAAGTGATAAGGGTCCACTGTACATTTTCTACAAGTTAACAGTAAGTGATAAGGATCCACTGTACATTTTCTACAAGTTAACAGTAAGTCATGTGTCCACTGTACATTTTCTACAAATTAACAGTAAGTCATAAGTGTCCACTGTACATTTTCTACAAGTGACTCTCCATGTCGAGTTCATATAGTTGTAGATAGTGATTTTTATTTACTATCTTAGCCACGTCACTACATAATGACAGGATTTACAAAGTTACTTGTCACAATTTCTAGAAGTTTCACATCTTTATGTTTCTTGAATTTCGCGCAAACTACTGGATGGCTTTCTGCGCTATCCGATCCTAGTTTGAAGTGATAGAACAGGGGGGAAATAGCTAGTGAATACTACTTATAGTTAACATTTGGCTAGTTCTTTACCAACGAATAGTGAGATTGATCGTCACATTATAACGCCCCCACTTCTGAAGGGGGCATGTTCCGTGACAGGATTCGAATCCTCGACCTGCAGGGTGCGAGTCGAGCGCCCTAACACCCAGACCCTACCAAGCTGTTCCACAGTTAAGTATCAATCTAAAAAAAACTGTTCCGAGTATTAGAAGGCATCAGCCAAGATTTAGTGATTTTAAGAAATATCACATTCATTTTATAATCATAATTCTTAATCATAGTAAAAGATGTGTCTTAAGGCTTCAAGTTTAGTGTAAATTATGTTAAAAATCATTTGCTTGTATTCCATTCGACTGTCGATTTCGCTCAAGTTGTTTTAAGTTTACCATCAGTTGCATAAAATAAAAAATGCAACTTATGCTTACCATAATATATATGTGTATAAGAAAAACGATATAAGCTATATTCCTTAAGTTCAACCTTGAACTTAAGGAATATAGCTTATATCGTTTTTCATATATGTATACTATACCAAATAGTATACATATATGAAAAAAGGCTATAAGCTATATTCCTTAAGTTCAAAAATATGTAATGAACAATATCTGGCATGCATATGATAAACACTGTCTGACATATGTCTAATAAACACTATCTGTAATATATATGATTAATAGTATCTAATATATTTATTATTAACCCTATCTCACATATATACATAAAATAAACATCATGTGACATACATATATATATATGTA
>NW_013668321.1:76498-80929 GCF_000517525.1 Limulus polyphemus
CCACGGCTGAGAGGGCGAGCATGTTTGGTGTGACGGGGATTCGAACCCACGAAATCATATAGCAAAATTATAAGTAGAACGTATTAAAAGAAACTGCTGTGTAGCATATTTATAGGATGATAAATGTTCAGTTTGACTTCGATAGGTTTAGGACTGAAATCATTTGTTTAAAAATACGACAGCTTTAACTAAATGTAATTAATTAAACTTTTCAGTGTTTAACCAATTTACTCACAATACAGGTGTATGTAATTAATTAATAAAATATACGTTTTTAGTTACAAGTTATTACGCTGAGCCACGAAAGTGATTGGCATAGACTGAACACCTCATTATGCAAGATCTTAATTATATTAAAGGCTAATATGAATTACAAAGTTATATACGGTATATTCACAACGTATGTATTTTGGAACAAATACATTCATGTTAGATGGAGTTGGTGCATCAACGTAAGACTAATTTAACAACGTTACAGTTCGACGGTAAAACATATCACAATAAAACTAAGCTTGATGAGAGAAGATTGATTATGGATTCCAACGGCCTTGGAAACTCCGAATTTTCTGCACGAGAGTGTCGGTGGAAAACGACGTTTCGAGTTGCTTCCGTCATTCGTCTTTAGGACTAGACATTAAAAATAGTGAATCTCAATATGAAAGAAAACTATATATCGCAATAACACAAAACTAAGCAATATTAGAAGTCTGTATTACAATATGACGGCAAATAACTATATCAAAGCAAGACTAAATTGATAACTATCAGTATACTGGCCAAGTGTGACGGAAAAACACTATAACACAATATGGTTAAAATTACTAATATCACGATACAGGCTCACAAATATAAAAACAAACACTATAATAATAGAACTAAATTTAACAATATCAGAAAACTCGATCACGAAATAACGGCAAAATACTACATTACACTAAGACTAAACAGTATCAAAAGACTAAATTACAATATGACAATAAAATATTATACAATAATAAAACTAAATCTAATAATATCAATGGATTGCAATAAGAAACTAGGCCACTGCTTCACAATAAGTCTGAACTGAACAGTGTACAATAATATGAAGACAAAACACTACATAAAAAAACGAATTTAGTATTGTCAAAAGACTTGGTCACAATAAGACGGCTAAATAATCTATTAAAACAAGAATAAACTTAAGAATATCAGAAATCTGGACAATAATATGAAGACAAAACACTACATAAAAAACCGAATTTAGTATTGTCAAAAGACTGGGTCACAATAAGACGGCTAAATAATATATTAAAACAAGAATAAACTTAAGAATATCAGAAATCTGGACAATAATATGAAGACAAAACACTACATTAAAAAAAGCTAAGCTTAAACGCATCGAAATAATATTCACAAAGACTGGATCACAATAAGACGGCAAAATGATGTATTACAATAAGACTGAACTTAACAACATCAGAGATATGGATCATGATATGAAGACAAGTCACTATACCACAGTAATACTTGTTGAAAACGTCTGAAGACTTTAACACGTTAATACGGCAAAACTTCATTTCAGAACAAGACTAAATTTAACAATATTAAAGACTGGATTACCGTATGATTAACCTTAGCAAAATCTGACTTTCGGCCACCATAAGACTAAACTTAATAACAGTAGAAGACTAAATCACCATATCTCGGGAAACATTATAACGCAATAAGACTAAACCTAGAAATACCAGAATGATTATAAAAGCAAAGCATTATGTCACAATCATGCTAAACGTAATAACATCATCAGAGTCAGTTACGGTATGATGGCGAAACATTAAGATTAATCTGAAAAATCAAAGGATTCTATATTACACTTTGACACCAAAATATTATACCGAAATAAGACTTAAATCAAAGACATTAGAGCAATGGATCACTATATGTAGGTAAAACACTATATAACAATCAAACTAAGCTTAACAATATCAGATGACGGTAAAAATGTGGCAGCAAAAAATTATATCGAAAATATCATATAATTGGACTGCTATGTGTCGCTAAAATACTACATCACAATGAGACTAAATCCAACAATAGCAAATGACGGTTGAAATATGATGACAAAACATCATATCACAATACGCCTAGATTAAACAATATCAGTAGACTGGATCACGACATCAGTAACCTTAACAACATCGGAAGAATGAGGCATAATATGATAATAAAACAATATATTACAATAAGTTTAAAATTAAGAATATCAGAATACTTGGTCGAAATATAACGGTAAATCACAATTTCACAACTGCCTAAACAATATCAAGATATTGAATCACATTATAGCTAAACTTAACAGCATCAGAACACTGGATCAAAATACAACGTCAAAAACTATATGAAAACAAGACTAAGCTTAAAAGCTTCAACATAATAGCTCACAAAGTGACAGAAAAACACTACATTACAATCAGACTAAACCTAACAATATCATAAGAGTATATCACAATATGGACAGAACAGAGTATTTATAATAAGACTAAATTTAATACTGTTAAAAAGACTGGGCCATAATAAGACGGGAAACAATATACTACAATAAGGCGAAACTAACAATATCAGAAGAGTATATCACAATATGAATAGAACAAAGTATTTATAATAAGACTAAATTCAATACTGTTAAAAAGACTGGGTCATAATAAGACGGGAAACAATATACTACAATAAGGCGAAACTAACAATATCAGAAGAGTATATCACAATATGAATAGAACAAAGTATTTACAATATATTTAATGACATCAGAAGTATTTGTCGGAATTTGTGAGGCAAAATAATATATGATAAGATAGTATGAACCTAATAATACGAGTAGATTAGATCACCTTAAGATATCATATCTCAATAAGACTAAACTTAAGAATATTAAAAAGTCTCCATTACGATAAAACAGCAAAGAGCTATGTCACAATCATATTAATTTATTTAGTAATATATCGGCAATCACTAATCTTACAACCATAAGACTACATCACATTCCGATGGGAGACTGTGTATCACAACAGGACTAAATATAATACAATAGCAAAACCTGATATCATAATAGGACTATATTTAACGATGTCATTGAACTGGATTACAATATAACGATAAAGCAGAATCTCACAAGAAAGCTAGACTAAAGAATGTCGAAATACTGGATCACAATATGATGGCAAAACACTGTATTACACTAAGACTAGTTTAAACAGACTTGGAACACTGTGTCAAAATATAACAGCAGAAGCCTACACCTATAATCTTGGTAACATGAAAAGATTCGGTAGGAGTGTAACGGAAAAACACTGTATCACAATTAGATTAAGCTTAACAATGTCAAGACACTGCATCACAATCACATTAAGCTTAACAATGTCAAGACACTGTATCACAATCAGATTAAGCTTAACAATGTCAAGACACTGTATCACAATCAGATTAAGCTTAACAATGTCAAAACACTATATTACAATTAGATTAAGCTTAACAATGTCAAGACACTGTATCACAATCAGATTAAGCTTAACAATGTCAAGACACTGTATCACAATCAGATTAAGCTTAACAATGTCAAAACACTGTATCACAATCAGATTAAGCTTAACAATGTCAAGACACTGTATCACAATCAGATTAAGCTTAACAATGTCAAGACACTGTATCACAATCAGATAAAGCTTAACAATGTCAAGACACTGTATCACAATCAGATTAAGCTTAACAGTGTCAAGACACTGTATCACAATAAAATTAAGTTTAACAATGTCAAGACACTGTATCACAATCAAATTAAGCTTAACAGTGTCAAGACACTGTATCACAATCAGATTAAGCTTAACAATGTCAAACAATTATCGCAATATGAGTGCAAAACACTATAATAAATTGAGACTGGACTAAACAATATCAGAAACTGGCTCGCATTATGACAGTACAATTGTATATCACAAGAAAACTAAGCTTAGCAAATTACAACAAAACAGTATATTATAATCTGTCCAAACGTTACAACTTCAGGAAAATGATCCCATTATGATCATTTAACTAAAGGACCGGTTTATCAATACCAGAAGACTGGATCACAGTATGGCAGTAAAATCTTATTTTATTATAACACTGAACCTATCAATATCAGAAGAGTGGATCAGAGAATGACGGTAAAATATTATATTGTTATAACACTGAACCTATAAATATCAGAAGAATGGATCATAGAATGACGGTAAAATGGCATATCACAATAGATCATAATAAGACTGAACCTACCAATATCAGAAGACTGTATCACAGCATGATGGTAAAATACTATATTATAGTAACAATAAACCTATCAATACCAGATGGCTGGATCACAGTATGATGGGAAAATACTATATTATAATAACACTAAACCTATCAATACCAGAT
>NW_013668321.1:81863-88636 GCF_000517525.1 Limulus polyphemus
CCTGAATCCTCTACATATAACTGACCAAACATGCTACATATTGTTCCTGAATCCACTACATATAACTGACCAAACATGCTACATATTGGTGCCTTTGGATAAAATACTAAAACATACGATGATCACGTGATTACATACACACCTGTTCTTCTTCTGAGGAAAAGTCGTTCTCTTCCCTACAGATAATTGGTATCTTTAGTTTGTTTTAACAAAGGTTTTTTCATAACAATTCCCAAGCATAGATTTGCGCTATTTTTTTACTCATTTTTCACAGGCGTTGATAGGCTACGAATACACTCCCATGCCTTCGATCACGGGAGTCTTACTGGGTTTCCTGTTCGGATCCTACCTAACTTGACGTCATAATAATATGGATGATGTTGTGTCACACACGTAACGCCATGCTTGATCTGGTCCTGGGAACTCCCTCATTGACAGTCTTTTATATGGCAGAAAAAGTGCCGAAATTTAGGAGCTATTTACGCTTATGTTAGCGATTGAATTAAATTAAATTGGATAAGGGGAATCAAAAGAGGAAATATTATATGAGAAAAAGTGGAATCGGACTCGTGTAATTCATGAAATTCGGAGAAATCGAGCGTGACCGACCGACACTTGGCTTTTATGATTATGATGACGACAAAATATCCTCTAACAATAAGATTAAATCTACAATGCCAGGAAACTAGATCATTATAAAACAGTAAAACACAACAAAATTAAACAATATGATAGAGAAGCACTACGTCAAATAAGAATAAGTTGAACATTGTCAAAAGCCTGTATCACAATAACACTAAATCGAAAAATGTCAAAAGATTGGATTACATTATGAGTTGCAAACGTCACACCACACTGAGAATAAACCTAGCAATATCAAAATATCGGATTGCAGTATAACGGTAAAATACTTTATCACAATAAGGCCAAACCTAGTGATATCATTAAACTGTATCATAATATAATGGCAAAACATTATTTCCACAATAAGAATAAACTTAATAATAACAATAGACCTGATCACATTAATACAGTAAACCAGTATGTTACAATAAAACAAACCTAACAAGTTCAGAAGATTGGGTAACAGGTATACCGTTGTGCCACTGGGGGGCAGGTAGTACAGGAGAAAGACACCATATCCTATTAAGACGAAACTTAACGACTGTATGAAAATATTACGTCCAAATACTATTATACAATAACACTAAACTTGTCAATTTCAGAAGATTTGAAAACAACCTAGTTGTGAGCAATTTATACAGTTTCAAAAGATTTAATTGTAGTGTACACATAAGTGGGGCAGCTACCCCGGGGGTCCCGCCTGTCCCACTCATGAAAGGTATATAGATATATATAATTAATACTTTTTATCTAACAGACCCGTCTAATTAAACACATTCTTAAGTCTGATAGGTCTTTTTATAAGTAACACTAAATAAACACTAGTGGAACCCAGGAACAACTCGTGAAAAGTCCATCTGTGAAAAGGAATGGGATGCCAGTCTTGGTATACATCATGAATTAACAAATAAAGGCCCCGTCCATACCCCTTGGGAAGTAAAATATCCCAAGACCGGTTGAAAGGGCAAGAAATTCTATCAACTAAACGGAAACGAGGAACAAAAAAGTAGCTTTCGACGCCGTGATTAATATATTTGTAGAGTAGAAAACGCGAAAGAGGTTTTTTTTTTCTAATGTGAATAAAAATATATGAATACTTTGTGTTGTCTTTGTTTATCAGAGTATTTGTCAGCTATTGTAAAGGTATAGTTTTACTACTCAGTTGTTTAACGGAATGTTTTTTTTTATGGTAGGATTGAGTTATGAGGACCCAAAATATTCCTGCTACAGAGCCTTGTTAGGCCTACGTTGCCACTGTTTAATTACAATATAATCATGACCCAAATAAGATGAAAATATTACAAATCACAGCTTGACAGCAACACAGTTTGAAATTACAGAAAATCATATCACAATAAAGTATGACACATAAGCGATATGAGAAAACTAATGCAATATAACCGCAACACCATTATAACTTTAGAGATAACATTTTACAATAATATTGTGACAGATTAAAACTACTTAACAAGTGGAAATAGAATATGACGATAAAGAAATTTTAGTTTCGAAATTATCACATAAGAACAATATTACTGAACTTAAAATTTTAGAAACTTGAACAATATTATACATACCCACTAGATTTTAACATGACAAGATAAACATTTTCACAAGACTCAAACATTGCATGAAAAAACAAACTAGGTTACATCAGAAGGTTATATGGCAATAAGATCGTAACACTTAACAATTTCATAAGGCTCGAACACAGTATGACTCGACAAACCACATAACTCCAGAAGTTCAAGCCACAAAGATATTGCAAACTTATTAGAGCAAAAGAAAACTGAACCAAAGCACCATTGAAACACAATATCTAATTATTGGAATACAACACTTCAACTACACAATAATGAAATTTTAGATGATTACATCACTTCAGTACTGTGACACTTTAAACAATATCAGATTATTGGAATACAACACTCCAGCTACACAGTTATGAAGCTTCAGATTCAATTACTTATATCACTATAGAGCTAAGATACATTAAATAGTATGGTTCAAATACAGCACTTCAGAATCACAATGATAGAAATCCATTTTATTATATCATTATATGTAATATAGCGTTGCAGCTACACAGTTATGAAGCTTCAGTTTCATTGAGTTATATCACTATAGAGCTAAGGTACATTAAATAGTATGATTCAAATAAAGCACTTCAGAAACACAATGATAGAAATCCATTTTATTATATCATTATATGTAATATAGCGTTGCAGCTACACAGTTATGAAGCTTCAGTTTCATTGAGTTATATCACTATAGAGCTAAGATACATTAACTAGTATGATTCAAATACAGCACTTCAGCAACACAATGATAGAAATTCATTTTATTATATCATTATAGTTTTGTGACTCATTAAACATTACGAGATGATTGGAATAAAGCACTTCAGTAAGAATACATGTATGATTCTTCAGATGATTGCATCACAATAATTCTGTGACACATTAAACAAAATAAAGTTATTGTAACGTAATATTTTAGCAACACCATTGTGAAGCTGTAGAAGATTATATCACTACAGTGTTGTGACTGAAACAAAGAATAAACTAAAACACAACGTTACTTCAAGATATTACCAACAATTGGATTCTGAATTAAAAAAAAACAAATTATCAAAAGATTAGAACACAACATCATACCAGACCATTTATTATGTATTATGTAGCAATAATAGAAGATTAAAATGCAGCATGGAAAATAAATCTAGTGCCACCACTCTTGGAAAAAGGGCTAAGGCTTTTCAAAACGTTGAAGCCGTAACTCTCAAACCGATGTAACAAAAAATGTTTTGAAGCAGTGTTTCAGGACTTAATAAAAACAGAAACAAAGTATATAGTTAGATACTCGACTCAGTTTTATCTATTGCTAAGTTTGACGTAAACTGCCACTTGTAAAGACCTTTTAATTTTCCTGACTGTAAAGCGGTTCCCAGTCTGAGTCAGACAGAGCACGGTGGTGCACGGAGTAGCTCTGCAGACCGCTCAAGCTCCTCTCCCCGACCGTTTTTGAAACACTTTCGAGACGACATATGTGTCACTTATCGTTAGCATTTAGTGCTGTTCATTCAAACTGTGAAAATTAATTAATTGGCCTTCACTGAATTTAGTATATTAGTACTCTTATATAGCGACAAATGCTTTTTCGAGGTGAGGAACGTTTGCCCAACAGGCCAAACTATAGCATTACTTAGTTGGAGATGTCAATGTAATAACAATGACGTCAGAGTATTAGTAATTATAATCGGATCTGAGTTCGAACTAAGTGTAAAAACAGCAAAAATGTTATAGCGGACGAAGAAGCTACATAAACAATTGTAACAGTAACGTTTTAGAGCTCCTCCGCATCCATGCTGCTCCGTAACAGTTTTCAGGCAACAGTTATGGAAGTTTCTGATGAAATACCAAATTTTTGTCTGTTGAATTTCGAGCAAAGCTACACGCGGATTATTTGCCCCAGCCGTCTCTAATTTTGAAGCTAGAAACTAGAGGAAGGCAGCTATTTAATACCACTCACCGCCATCTCTTCGACTACTCTTTTTGCCAACTAATATTTGAACCGTCACATTCTAATGTCTCCATGGTTGAAAAAGCGAGCATGTTCGATGAAAGGGTTCGAACTCGCTACCCTCACATTGCGAGTCGAGATCCCTAAATACCAGGCCATGCGCGGCCGTGACACAAAAGGAAAGGTGCGTTTTTAAGTCTACGTATGAGTGAAAACGGGGTAAGAGTTTTGGAGTGGGCTGTCGTCTGCTGGATCTGATGTCAAATAACATAAGTATCATCAGTAGACTACTATTTCCTAACAAGTTGGCTTATGCTTATACTATTTGAAATGAAATTTCGAGAAATTACCATGTTCGATAATATATCACTATAAAATAATTTTTCTTTTCTTTCTTCTTATTATTATACAATCAGTTTTGTCTTAAATTGTTACTGATAAAATTATAGGAGCGACAGAAATCTTTCAGAACAAGAATGTTAGGGAGAATTAATGTGATATAAAACCAACAAATATAGCAGGAGATTAAACTGGAATTCAGTTTGAGACGAATGATCGATAACAGCTTAATCTATTTATGCTTAAGGCAACGACTTATAAGAATCCACGAAATATGAAAATCAGGCTAGAAGAGACTTGACCAGCTGTTCATAATGAAGATTTGTGAAAGGAATAACTTGACCAACTGTTAAAAATGGAAATTTGAGAATCAGCTTAGGAAGGACTTGACCGATTGGTTAATAAACAAAATTTGCTATTTAGAGTAGGAGGAACTTGACCTATTGCTGATAAAGAAGATTTGCTATTCATAGTAGGAGGGACTTGACCAGTTGTTAATAAATAAGATTTGCTATTTAGAGTAGGAGGGACTTGACCAGTTGTTAATAAAGAAGATTTGCTATTCATAGTAGGAGGAACTTGACCAGTTGTTAATAAATAAGATTTGCTATTTAGAGTAGGAGGGACTTGACCAGTTGTTGATAAATAAGATTTGCTATTTAGAGTAGGAGGGACTTGACCAGTTGTTGATAAATAAGATTTGCTATTTAGAGTAGGAGGGACTTGACCGGTTGTTCATAAAGAAAATTTGCTATTTCGAGTACGAGGGACTTGGCCAGTTGTTAATAAATAAAATTTGCTATTTAGATCAGGAATGTCTTGACCAGTTGATAATAATAAATATTTAATAATAAATAATAGGGACTAGACCTGTTGTTAAAAAAGAATATTTGATATTTATATTATGAGGGTCTTGACTGGTTGTTAATAAAAAAAAATTGCTATTTAGAGTAAGTGGAACTTGACCAGTTGTTAATAAAGAAGATTTACTAGTTAGATTAGGAGGGACTTGACCAGTTGTTAATAAAGAAAATTTACTAGTTAGATCAGGAGGGACTTGGCCAGTTGTTAATAGATAAGATTTGCTATTTAGATTAGGAGGAACTTGACCAGTTGTTAACATTGAAAATATTGAAGATTTGCTATTTAGATTTGGAGGGATTTGAATAGTTGTTAATAAAGAAGATTTGCTATTTCGAGTATGGGGGACTTAACCAATTGTTAATATTAAAGATTTGCTATTTAGATTGAGAGGGACATGACCAGTTGTTAATAAAAAGATTTAGATTAAGAGCTAATTTACCAGTTGTTAATAAAGATTTGCTATTTAAACTAGGAGGAACTTGACCAGTTATTAATAAAATATATTTTCTGTTTTTATTAGGAGGGACTTGGCCAGTTGTTAATAAGGAAAATTTGCTATTTAGATTAAGGACTTGGCCTGCTGTTAAAAAAGAACGTTTGGATTTAGAGTATGAGGGACATGGCCAGTTAATAATAATAAATATTTGATATTTAGATTATAAGAGTCTTGACCGGTTGTTAATAAGGAAGATTTGCTATTCAGATTAAGAAGGACTTGACCAGTTGCTAGTATTGAAAATATTGAAGATTTGCTAATTAGATTAGGAGGGAATTGAACAGTTGTTAATAATGAAGATTTGATATTTAGCTTAGGAGAGACTTGGCCATTTCTTGATAAAGAAGATTTGCTATTTAGATTAGGAATGATTTAAACAGTTGTTAATAAAGAAGTTTTACTAATTAGATTAGGAGAAACTTGACCAACTGTTAAAAAAGATAATTTCCTATTTAGAGTAGGAGGAACTTGACCAGTTGTTAACATTGAAAATATTGAAGATTTGCTATTTAGATTTGGAGGGATTTGAATAGTTGTAAATAAAGAAGATTTGCTATTTGGAGTATGAGGGACTTGACCAATTGTTAACATTGAAGATTTGATATTTAGATTGGGATGGACATGACCAGTTGTTAATATAAAATATTTAGATTAAGAGCTAATTTACCAGTTGTTAATAAAGATTTGCTATTTAAATTAGGAGGGACTTGACCAGTTATTAATAAAAATGATTTTCTGTTTTTATTAGGAGGGACTTGGCCAGTTGTTGATAAGGAAAATTTGCTATTTAGATTAAGAAGGACTTGACCTATTGTTAAAAAAAATGCTATTTAGAGTATGAGGGACATGGCCAGTTAATAATGATAAATATTTGTTATTTAGATTATAAAAGTATTGACCGGTTGTTAATAAGGAAGATTTGCTATTC
>NW_013668321.1:89468-91301 GCF_000517525.1 Limulus polyphemus
GATAAATATTTGATATTTAGATTATAAGAGTCTTGATCGGTTGTTAATAAGGAAGATTTGCTATTTAGATTAAGAAGGACTTGACCTATTGTTAAAAAAATTGCTATTTAGAGTATGAGGGACATGGCCAGTTAATAATGATAAATATTTGATATTTAGATTATAAGAGTATTGACCGGTTGTTAATAAGGAAGATTTGCTATTCAGATTAAGAAGGAATTGACCTATTGTTAAAAAAAATGCTATTTAGTGTATGAGGAACTTGGCCAGTTGTTAATAAAGAATATTCACTACTTAGAATAGGAGGAATTTGACCAGTTGTTAATAAAGAAAATTTTGAAGATCTGTTATTGAGATTAGGAGGAACTTGGCCAATTGTTAATAAAGAAGATTTTTCTAGTTATATTAAAATGGACTTGGCCAGATGTTAGTAAAGAAAACGTAATTTTTAGATTAGGAGAGACTTGGCCTGTTGTTAATTATGAAGATTTGCTATTTTGACTAGAAGGGATTTGGTCATTTGTTAATAAAGAAGGTTTCCAATTTAGAGCAGGAGGGACTTGATCAGTTGTCAATAAAAAATATTTTCTTGTAAGATTAAGAGGGACTTGGTCAGCTGTTACCAAAGAAGAATTGCTATTTAGATTAGGAGGGACTTGAAGAGTTGTTAATAATGAAGACTTGCTATTCAGAGTAGGAGAGACTAGACCAATTGTCAATAAAGAAGATTTTTTTAGTTATATCAAAAGGGACTTGGCTAGTTGTTATTAATGAAGATTTGCTACTTAGAATTGGAGGGATTTGACCGATTGTTAATAAAAAAGATTTTTCTAGTTACATTAAGAGGGGCTTGGCCAGCTGTTAGTAAAGAAGATTTGCTATTTAAATTTGGAGGGACTTGGTCAGTTGTTAATAGAGAAGATTTTATATTTGGATTAAAAGGGACTCAGCAAATAGTGGAGATTACTTACAGGAATGACTTGCCCAGATGTTAATAGTGGAGATATGTTAATTAGATTAGAAGGAACTTGACCAGTTGCTAATAGTGAGGATTTCTAACTGGAATAACTTGAACAGTTGTTAATAGTGGAGATTTGAGAATGAGATTAGGAAGATTTATAAAAAAGATTTGCCAATTAAATTAGGACAGATTTGATCAGTTGTTCATAATAGAGCTTTTTAACAGAAATGAATTTCAAACTCTTAATAATGGAGATTTCTGACTGTCAAAAATTTGTGAAAGAGCAAAGAAAAAAATCTGCAATGACAAAATGAATTAAATACCCAAGGATAAGTTTCAAATAATAACGTTGTATCATGTATTATGGTGAACAACAAATTATTACGTTGTATCATGTATTATGGTGAACAACAAATTATTACGTTGTATCATGTATTATGGTAAACAACAAATTATTACGTTGTATCATTTATTATGGTGAACAACAAATAATAACGTTGTATCATGTATTATGGTGAACAACAAATAATGACGTTGTATCATGTATTATGGTGAACAACAAATAATAACGTTGAATCATGTATTATGGTGAACAACAAATTATTACGTTGTATCATGTATTATAGTGAACAACAAATAATAACGTTGTATCATGTATTATGGTGAACAACAAATAATAGCGTTGTATCATGTATTATGGTGAACAACAAATAATAACGTTGAATCATGTATTATGGTGAACAACAAATTATTACGTTGAATCATGTATTATGGTGAACAACAAATAATAACGTTGTATCATGTATTATGGTGAACAACAAATAATAACGTTGTATCATGTATTATGGTGAACAACAAATTATTACGTTGTA
>NW_013668321.1:92301-119465 GCF_000517525.1 Limulus polyphemus
AACGTTGTATCATGTATTATGGTGAACAACAAATTATTACGTTGAATCATGTATTATGGTGAACAACAAATTATTACGTTGTATCATGTATTATGGTGAACAACAAATAATAACGTTGTATCATGTATTATGGTGAACAACAAATTATTACGTTGTATCATGTACTATGGTGAACAACAAATTATTACGTTGTATCATGTATTATGGTGACCAAAAAATTATAATAATGCTTGGAGACGGCTTGAATGGGTAACGAAGAAAACTTTAATATAAGTTTAACATAACAGCAAATGTACAACGTTTCGACAAGGTTTTGTCGCTCAACTTGCATAATGAGAATCGCGGGTCCGAATCTAGTCACCTTCAATGCTCGCCCTTTCAGCTGTGGAAGTGTTTTAATAAGATGGTCAATCCTACTTTTTGGCCCCTCCCCCAGTAACTCAGCTGTAAGTCTGCAGTCTTTCAATACTCATGGTGGGCAGAGCACAGATAGCTTATTGTGTCGCTTTAACGACAAGCAACTAACTTGTATATTTCATGGTCGAGTTAATAAGGAAATAACCATAGACAGCACCTTCTGTTTAAACCAAGAACTTGCTTTTAAGCTTGTACTTTATTCTTGATATGGATGCAAGTAAGATGTTGTTTAAAGATGGTGGAGAGTGATTCATTTAAAGGAGCGTAAAAACTTGGAACTTACGCATTACGCTTCCCATATTAAGGATTGGTCGGATTTAAAAACACACATATAATACACCATGAAATTATTTTCAACATTGACACTGAAGTTCATGTGTTCAAATATTCCATAACATTTAAACAATCACACTAAAATGTTTGTCGTAAGACAATAAATAGTACTAGGCTTGTTGTATCTATATAAGTATAATAATACTGTCTGTTGTATGTCCACGTAACTACTTCGCCGGGTATGGATGGATTTTCACCAAAATTGATATGGAGGTTTATTAAGTTCATGCGGGGGCACATACAAATTACTTGTACCTGATGATGACAAAACCTTGTCGAAACGTTGTACATTTGCTGTTATGTTAAACTTATATTAAAGTTTTTCTTCATTACCCATTCAAGCCGTCTTCAGCCATTATACAAATTTTCAGGTTTGCCTTTTGCGGTTTTCATGGGCGTTTTTGCGTTTTTTTACCACTACTTTGCCCCCTTTAAAAGGATCTTCATCCAATTTGGGAAGAAGATTCATTGTGTCCACGGAGAAATACATACACATTTTCAGTTTTGCATTTTGCGGTTTTTATGGGCGTTTTTGCGTTTTTTTTACCACTACTTTGCCCCCTGTAGAAGGATCTTCACCAAATCTGGTAAGAAGGTTCATTGTGTCCACGGAGAAATACATAGAAATTTTCAGTTTTGCATTTTGCGGTTTTTATGGGCGTTTTTGCGTTTTTTTTACCACTACTTCGCCCCCTGTAGAAGGATCTTCACCAAATCTGGTAAGAAGGTTCTTTGTGTCCATCGAGAAATACATACACATTTGTGTTTTGCGGTTTTTATGGGCGTTTTTGCGTCCTAAGATAACCTTTCATTAATCACGAATTTACACAACTTCCGTTAGGGTACGGGTAATCCATCTAGTTTTTAAATACTATTTTTTTTATACGGTCTCTTAGAATTATTCCGAGAGGAACAGTGTATAACCGTATTTCAACTACGCTTTGTCCATCCGCGTTATGAGCTCTGGTATTGAAGGAAAACGCGTAGTCAGCAATAGATATGGCGGACATAGTGTCTTCGAAATATCACTATACACTCTTCTTCTCAAGAAAAAACCTTAAGGGATCGAATACAGAACTTGCCTAAAAATACAACAAGTCTTATGATAAATATCATTGATTATAATCACGCTTTGCCACCAAAAGGCATTCACATCATAATAATACACACTGAACTTCTGTTATATCTTTATATTCACGACTTTAAAAGTTGATATAACTTCATCCAAGACTGTAATCTGAAACTTTCTGTTTTCGCTAGAGATTTTAACCAAATTCAGTGTATCTTCATGAAACACTTTTTTCCTTGTAACTGACTTTATAAAAAAGTTATATTTGCTTTTCTCAGATTTGTATTTTATCCGATATAACGTACATTCACTGTTGAATCTATACATACACTACTTGCACTGTTTGTTTGTTTTTAGAGCAAACCACATTGAGTCATCTACTGTGTCCACCACGGAAAGTCGAAATCCGGATTTCAGCGTTGTAAGTCTGTAAACTTACCGCTGTCACACTGGGGGACACTACTTGCACTGGTTTGTTTGTTTGTTTGTTTTTAGAGCAAACCACAATGAGTTATCTGCTGTGTCCACCACGGAGAGTCGAAATCCAGATTTCAGCGTTGTAAGTCTGTAAACTTACCGCTGTCCCACTGGGGGACACTACTTGCACTGGTTGTTTGTTTTTTCTGGAAAGAGAACATGTCTTGATAGAATCGGCTCAGGAACGAAGTTTCTAGATGTTTGCTGCCATCATGCCTTCCTCAAGTGTGTCTAAAAGATGTTTCTTGGTTAATACTGCCACAGCTGATTCTTCGTTATAGTGAAAACCACGAATTAATTGTTTTTTAACAATCCCTTCTAAAGCACATTATTACTCATTATTTAGATACTGGACCTGGTGTGGTCTAATGGTTAACATGTTGGATGTGAATTTCTTAATTCTTACAAACATAGTTTTTAGTCAGTAAAACTCAGTAATTTCACAAACGATGCTATATTTGTAATAACTGAATGGATTTATTATTTTCAACCTGAACGTCATCTTATGCGATACATGGGTCAAAAGGTCGGGTCGAAGGCCCTTAAGGTTCAGACATAATCGTCCCTAATTTTGAACTACTGATTAGAGATAAGGCAATCAACTAGTAGCGATTACCAATTATGCTACAAGTCTTAACTGAACAGCGATGTTATAAGGCCACCACAGCGGTGCGTGTTGAACGGCATATCCCAACTCAAGACTTGGAAAACAGCATCGGGATCGTAAACTGAACCTGGGGGGGGGGGAATGAAGATGAAGCAACTTGTCTGATAATAATGTAAGTTTCCATGACAATTAAACCATGAAAAGCTTAAAAAGTATATAAAGGTTGAGGCAAAAGTTACTATCAAGTTGGTCCAACACGGCTGATATAGTTGGTACTATACGGCTGGCACAGTTAATATTATACGGTTGGTACTAAAGAAAATATTACAAAGACAATCGAAACCAACGTAATTATTGTTTGTTTCAGAGTGAAACGTTAGAAATTAAACCGTTTCAAATAAAATAACTGTATAATTACTTTTGTCTCAAAAAGTAAACATAATAACAATAATGTTAAGCTCTAAAATATCAATTGTAAATCAACAAAGTTTTTACTTTGTCAGATACGCAAATATAATTTGTTAGAAGGCATCACAGAATCTATTTTTACGAAGATTTTCGATGTTAGTTCTGGACGTGTGGTCCGAGTAAAGAAGTCAATCCGAGGGTCATAACAAGTTGTCGCCATTGATAATGACGGATTAACACGGATATCAGAAGAGGATTAACTAAGCGTCATTAGTACAAATCCGCTGACCTCTTAGATCCCATTAAAAGAAAATATTGCGAAACTAAGTAGAAATATTGTTGTAATGTTTTATGAATGTTGAACAGTAGTAATTCAGATAAAATTACCAAACATAAAATCCCATAAAATATGGTGTAATTTCATCTACAACTAAAATAAACCACACATAAGTGTAAACTATTTCATCAAAACAACTATAATAATAATAGTAATTTTATCCATCAGACTTATACCTATTGTTTGATTCACGAACTTGTGCTAAAGTTCTGATCTTAATTTTTCAAGTTACAGATAAATAATTACAGTATTCAGAAATGAACAATTTTAGTCTTGAAAGTGCCTGTGAAGGCGGTTTTCCGGCAAAGTTAGTAGCTTCACTTTCTAATTCCAAAATTCTCTTCAAAACACTAACAGAATATTTGCATCAGTTACTTAAACAATTCTATAATATTTGTTAGATAAGAACAGTCGAAACAAAAACAATACTTACTTTTTTATTTTGTTATTATTTTGAATAGATATATATATGTTTCAGTTTCGTTCTTCACGTGCGGCTTAAATCACTAGTGTTAAGGCTACTAAAGGATCTGTGTTTTTTCCCGCCTATCTTCACAAACTAACTCATAAACCGTTACAATACACTGTCTTTTAATGGAAAATATTACACGCACTGCTTAACGATTTTTTTTTTATCCAAATAAACATTTTGCAGTGGTGTTTCATCTTATTATCTTTTTCAACGGTGAGAAGCTAGATTTTCCAAAACAACTCGCCGGTGGAAAACTGCATTGTTTCGCCAAATTGGCGATGAAGTTATTTTCTACTTACATAAGCCATTATAATAAACTTATAAAAGCCTTCAAAATATTTCATTTACTAATATAACCACTGTTTCATGGTCGAACTATATGAAGATAGACTGCTAGAGGCTTTGTTAAAGAGAAAGTGGTGTGTAAGCACTAGAAATAGTGGCTTCGCCTTATTGTTCCTGTTTACTACTGCATCAAACGGCTAAGGCAAGTTGGACTTATCAGTTCGACCATGTGGCGCAGGTACCGCGCTTCGCAGGCCGCTGAAGATAAGCCTCTGAAGAGGCACGAGATTGGTGTGTGGCCGGAAATGTTGGGTTGTTAGATGATACTTCGTTATCGCTATGCCTAAAACGTACGGTGTGCTCATTTCCGAAAACTGCCACCCTAAAGTAATTCACGGAAGTTTGAGGCTGGTTGTTTGGGGGCCGTTTTTCTTGATGATAAACGAGTTTAGAGAATTATTAAATGTAGGAAACAACATGTACTCCAGTTCACAATTGTGTTTGTCAAACTCCGATGAAATACTATGTTTAAAACTTCTTTCTTTGTTTATAAAATGTTTGAAAATACAATATTTGGTAGTTTCTGAGACCGTCTCTAATACAGCCAATCATATTCTTTTGAAACTATGCAGGGCATCTTCACAAACAGTTAGTTTTGTGTAGAAGGACGCTACCAGAAGAACCAGTTTGTCCTTACTTATTAACAGTAATAAATCACTGCCCAATGTAGGCTATCGTGTTTTTTTTTAATATTTTGTCGGTGTTGCAGTTTGTATGATAAATGATCGAGAAACTAGTTTTAAAGGCTAATAGTAAAACGGACGCAACGGAGTTTAGTTTTATTCTAAAACTAAATAATTCAAATTATTGAGTTTATTCTTGTTTGTACAAAATATCACTCTAACCAAATGAAGATAATTCTTTGTTTTTGTTTTAAATTAAAAGTTTAGAAATAACATTTTTTTCTTGTTGTTAAGTTCATTTCAATGGAATCGCTTTATCTAAAGAAGGGATAAACCGAAAAGTTGGAAAATACACGAAACTTATGTCATTTGTAGTTACTAAATATGCTTTATCTAAAGAAGGGATAAACCGAAAAGTTGGAAAATACACGAAACTTATATCATTTGTAGTTACTAAATATACCGGGTTCGAATACCCGTTACACCAAACATGCTCGCCCTTTCAGCCGTGGCGGCGTTATAATGTGACGGTCAATCCTACTATTCATTAGTAAAAGAGTAGCCCAAGAGTTGGTGGTGGATGGTGATGACAAGCTACCTTTCCCCTAGTCTTACACTGCTAAATTAAGGACCGCTAGCGCAGATAGCCCTCGTGTAGCATTGTGCAAAATTCAAAACAAACTAAATAAGCTTTATATTCCACTATTGATTAGGTTTTAAGTAGGAAACTGATAATTTTCTATAATCTTATTAGCCAATGACGGGAAACTATCGCGTACTTTTCTTTTCAGAGATGTTTTTTTGGGGTAATGTTTACTTCATGTTAACTAATAGAAGTTATGAGGATATCAGATGTAACGGCAGTGGCGTTTCGTTGTATAACACCTAAACACAGTATCGTATTCTATAAGCATCGGTTATTTTACTTAGAACGAGACATTTGCTGGCCATGTTCGCGCGAGAGCAGTGTGACGGTAAATAAACGTTAAAAAGTTCAGTAACGTTGAAGACGGTGTAATATTGACCTCACATTTCGTTGGATTATTAATCCCTCTTGAACATTCTTATCTGTTTTTGTTCCGTTTCCTATAATTTGAAATATAATTTTACAAAATGTAAAGATATAGAGACATTATTTAACACCTTCAACTACATGAAGGCTCTTAACACTGACGACGTCTTCCTTGCGTCTCCACATGGAGTCCGAAATAGCGTTGGAGTTAGATTATCCTAGGCAGTTTCTGTCTATATGTAAAGCTTTTAGGTGTCTAGTTTACTAACTAAACACTTTATCAATAAAATGATATAAAGGTGATTACTGTCTTATTTTCTGTTTGTCTTCAAACCTTTGCCAAAACAATACTACGCAGGGGCTACATTCTGTCAATGAAACTGATTAATTGGGTTAAATATCTAATCATTTATTTATTTATTCCTGTACTACGTATAACCTTTGGACAAATAAATAGAATAAGAACACTAAGTTCCAAAGAGTTAGCACTAATTTCGTTTTACTTCAAAATACCTATTTATATGTTCATTTTGTACAATAAAATGAAGTACTAGTTTACTTAAGATGACTTTTATTAATTTATTTGATGACATCAATAATAGGGTTGCAAAAATATCTTACTTTCTATGTCAAAACGTTATTTGTTGTATAGCATCTTGTTTGTATGTTCGGTTTGCTTGAAATGTGTGACTTTAATTGATAGATAGCATCTTGTTTGTATATTCGGGTTGCTTGAAATGTGTGATTTTAACTGATGGATAGCCTATCCAACAATTAACGTCACACATTTCAAGCAACCCGAATATACAAACAAGATCATCTTGTTTGTATGTTCGGCTTGCTTGAAATGTGTGACGTTAATTGTTGGATAGCATCTTGTTTGTATGTTCGGCTTGCTTGAAATGTGTGACGTTAATTGTTGGATAGCATCTTGTTTGTATATTCGGCTTGCTTGAAATGGGTGACGTTAATTGTTGGATAGCATCTTGTTTGTATATTCGGCTTGCTTGAAATGGGTGACGTTAATTGTTGGATAGAATCTTGTTTGTATGTTCGGGTTGCTTGAAATGTGTGGCTAGAATTTTAAACTCAATAATGCTGTAAAATATGGCGCATTTTTTTAATGTTCAAAATGGCTCTCCAAGTCTATTTTCCTTGATCTATAACAACTCCAAAAACGTCTACCTTATGACTGCACATTGGGAATAGTTACGACCCACTCGAATGGATGGTTTAGATAACGAAACGCGACACCTTTGTGCGGCTACCTTATTAACTAGGGGAGAAATCCCCGAGTCGTTTCATGCGTTAAGCCGGGCTGAAAACGAGCTTCACCGGCGACGAAAGCCTCGCTGTCCCGCTAGAGTGATCACCGAAGTCACGGCGTCAGGTAACGACAATTTAGGCTCTTCATCACTAACTCAACAACCTGTCTCTTGGGGCTGAATTCGAGGTTGAAACTGTTGGTAAAATCAGCTCTGATTTTTCAGAGATGGTGAAGCGAGGATTAGTTGAAAGTACGTTTTTGTTCCGTTGAGGGCTGTTGCGCTATGTAAAATAGATGTGAAAGTTTGCACATGTTCATAGATGAAACGAACCTCATTAATCCGTATCATATTTCAATTTTGTTTTAGCGGATAAGGAAATATGAGGGGATCGAAATGTGTATAGTTCAACAGAAGAAAAAAAAAACGGTTGAATAAATTTAATACAGATTACTGGTACGAACTGTCAAATAATATAAACATACGTACATGTGTGAGTGGGTCAGTGTACATACATGTGTGTGTGTGTGTGCATGCCGAAAATCTGAACGTTTGTCAACTTATCTTTTAATACATAAATCCCGGTGTTCTTTTTTTTTTCTTTTCCCCTGAGAGAATCATCACAGGCGTAGCGAGGTGTACAAACACTAAGGACGCCGGTTATCACCCGGCAACAGGCAGCGAATCACAACCGGCAAACGCCTCCAAAGCGAGCACCGCATGAACGCCAAATACTGGAATATTCTTTTTTTTTTTTTAGTAAATCTGGCTTTCTTTTAACAGGTTATACTGTAAGGGATAATAAAAATTGAACTACCGCTAGTTATTTATTAAACTCAGATTGATTTTTGTCTCATAATGAAATCAAATGCATTGATCTCAGAATGTGCATTAAAACTGGTTTACATGAATAAAGGTAATTAAAAGTAATGTAGCAAGATAAGTGAAATATATATTGTTGTTTATGTTGAAAAACAAGAAAAAAGAAATTGGAGTACGTATAAAAAAACAAAACGATGAACTGCAAAACAAAAGTGTTACAACTGTTATTGAAACGTCAACACTATCGATTCAGCGTGCCAATTGGTTAAGGTATTAGGTTTGGTTTGGTTTGTTAGGAAATTCGCGCAAAACTACACGAGGGCTATCTGCGCTAGCCGTCCCTAATTTAGCAGTGAAATACTAGAGGGAAGGCAACTAGTCTTTTACCAATGAATAGTGGGATTGACTGTCACGTTATAACGCCCCCACGGCTGAAAGGACGAGCATGTTTGGTAGGACGGGGGGGGGGGTTCCGAAATTGGCGACCTGCAGATTGCGAGTAGAGCGCCCTAACCACCTGGCCATGCCGGGCCCTTAATAATCAGGTTGGATGTATCAACGAAAAGATGTATATACAGGATAAATTGTTTTGTTTAATACAAGAGTAGCCAATTTAAAACAAAATGTATTGCAAATATTTAACAAATTCTTCCCACCCTGATTAAATGATTGAAAATCGTCATAATATCAACACCTTGAAGGCTGATGGTCACGTTGGCCATAAATATTGTCTTGATTTTAGTTGCTTCCTAAAAAAAATACTTCTGATTATTCAGATAAAACGTTTTGGCAAAATTTTTGCGTGTGTGTAAATAAGATAAACATTAATCTCAATGGAACACACACACACAATAAAAAAACGAGTAGATGATGTAAAAAATCGTTTTTAAAAACACCTATTCTTTAGTCAAAAGTGCAAAAAGTAAATTATTTCTATTTCTTTTATCTGAGTCTTTTATATTTCTGGTACCCATTTAAAATAATTTGAATTTGGTTGAAACATTATGTTGATTTTTTAATTTTTGCAATATCTGATCACTTTGAAAAATAAACATAAACTTTAGAAAGGTCCTCATTCTTGAAAAATTTGCAGCGCAATAATATGTTTTTAAAGAATATAGTATTTCAATTATGGTAATTATTAAACACAAGTCTGTAACTTTTTATTATATATTAATTTAAAAAAATATTATCCCTCACTGATTACGTTTAAATTTCATAGCATGCTTAAAGTAGATTATTTGTGTTATTATTTATAAGCTTGATTGTTATTAAAGTAATTTATTCCAAATTATACATCAAGAAAACAATAAAAATTTACTTTTTTTTATTTAATCCGCCCGATATGGCCAAGTGGTCAAGACGCTCGACTCGCAATCTGCGGGTCGCGAGTTGGGTGAGTTTTGCAATCTTAATTTGTGCTCTTATTCTCTCTATTTCTCGTCTCTTTTTCTTCTTTCTCAATTTGTATTCTCATTTTCTTTATTTCCAGTCTGTCCTTTCACTCGTTTTCTTCTTTCTCTCTTTGTGCTCTTATTCTTTTTTCTGTATTTCCAGTCATTCCTTTCTCTCCTTTCCTTCTTTCTGTCTTTATGCTCTTATTCTTTTCATTTCTAGTCTCTCCCCTCTCTCTCTTTTTCTTGTTTCTCAATATGTGCTCTTATTCTCTCTATTTCAAGCCTCTCCTTTCACTCATTTTCTTCTTTCTCTTTTTCTTTTTTCTGTCTTTCTCTTTCCTTTTCTTCTTAGGCCCAGCATGGCCAGGTGGTTAGGGCGCTCGTCTCGCAATCTGAGGGTCGCGGGTTCGAATCCCTGTCACACCAAACATACTCGCCCTTTCAGCCGTGGGGGCGTTCTAATGTGACGGTCAATACCACTATTCGTTGGTAAAAGAATAGCCCAAGAGTTGGCGGTGGGTAGTGATGACTAGCTGCCTTCCCTTACACTGCTAAATAGGAACAGCTAGCGCAGATAGCCCTCGTGTAGCTTTGCGCGAAATTCAAAAAACAAACAAACTTATTTAACCCCAGTAATACGTACATGGATTATCGAAATTACATTTAGTGAGATCAACAGAATCTCCATTTTAACTCTAAAATCTCGGTATTATTCAAGATATATTTTATTTCTTATTTAGATATTTTATTAATAATCCCAATATAGTTCAGTAGAAATGAGCTCTGAAGAAAGATTTATTTTGAAGTTGTTAATTCAATTCATTCCTGAAAGTATGATCTACGCCACCTTATGTTGAAGTACATTTTCAAATGAAGATAATATATATAATAAAATATCTTTAAATTAAGTTCTTAATAATAATTTTAAAATTATATCAGTAATCTTTTAGTTGTTTAGTAAAAAATAATATTTCCCATAACCTTACAAATAGCGACGCCAGAAATATAGATAATTACAGGAACATTTTTGGGCTATAAAAATGTAATATTATTTGTGCATAGATAATTTCTAATTTTTTCTTTGATTTCTTTTTTAACTCATTAGATAAATTCTTTAATGTAACAAACGTGAAGAATGTCAGTTGGTATAGCATTTGAAAAAACATTATCAGAAGTAAAAATCTTTGCAAGTAAGACATAATTAAGATAAGAATAAGCGTTTAAGAAAACCTGAAAGTTATAATTACACAATATCTGTTAGTCCTTAAAGTTAGGTCAGGATTAATCATTCATCTATAAAACAAATATATATGTACTATGTACTTGATATCATTCGCTGTTCAATCTCAAATGTTGTGCTCATACCAATATTTCATTAAAATACCATGAAAACGTTATTTCATCTAAAGATTGTTTAATATAAATGTTAAATGTAAACAAAGCTCCAAGTTACCTTTGTTATTATGAATGTAAATGTTAAAAATAAACAAAGCTCCAAGTTACCTTTGTTATTATGAAGGTAAATGTTAAAAGTAAACAAAGCTCCAAGTTACCTTTGTTATTATGAATGTAAATGTTAAACGTAAACAAAGCTCCAAGTTACCTTTGTTATTATGAATGTAAATGTTAAAAGTAAACAAAGCTCCAAGTTACCTTTGTTATTATGAATGTAAATGTTAAAAGTAAACAAAGCTCCAAGTTACCTTTGTTATTATGAATGTAAATGTTAAACGTAAACAAAGCTCCAAGTTATCTTTGTTATTATAAATGTAAATGTTAAAAGTAAACAAAGCTCCAAGTTACCTTTGTTATTATGAATGCAGATCCTGTTATTTACTAACTGATAAACAGCAATTCAAGTTGATTTTTTGATGTGAAACAGTTTAACTGAGAATTCTGAAAACTTCTTTTTTCAGATCTTCTTCCTTTGTCTAAAGATGGTTATGACGTTACTGAAGAGTTTCTTGTACACGTGGTTCAAATTATTCTGGATTTTCTAAAAAAGTCCAATGACCGAACTACCAAAGTCGTGGATTTTCACCAACCTCATCAACTTAGAGAATTTCTGGATATGGAAATCCCAGATGATCCTCAACCTCTAGACCAGCTGTTGGTTGACTGTAGAGACAGCCTTAAGTATCAAGTCAAAACAGGTAAGCTATTTTCATACATAGCATTAGTTTTACAATAATTATATATTGGTTATAGCTAATATCTGGTATTTGTTTGAGATTGTAGTCATACAATATCAGTATTAGCGAGTTGTTAGGTATTTAATATCTTATGTACTGGTGATATACAAAATATAGCAAATATGTATTGGTGAGTTGTTTATGTATGTAATACCTTACGTATTGGTGATACACATAATACAGTAAGTAGATATTGGCAAGTTGTTTATGTATTTAATATCTTATGTATCATTGATATACAAAATACAGCAAGTGGATATTGGTGGGCTGTTTATGTATTTCATACCTTATGTATAAGTTGATATACAAAATACAGCAAGTGGATATTGGTGGGCTGTTTATCAAACATACACTTAAGAATTTGGTGTAGTATGTTACCAATTTATTAATTAAAAGTTAATTGGTGTAATTAATACCTGATATGGTAGTAGGGCAAACTAATGTACATTTAACATTCTATATGTTGGTAAGGATATTATCTGACTGCTAATTCTGAGTTTGAACTGGCGGGAATTAATAGTCTTAAGTTAACACAATTTCTATCTTGTTTCAAGCATCAGTAGCTATATTATTGGTGGATATTTAATTGTAGAACAAATTAAAATGAGCTGTTGGTTGCTATCATGTTGCTGTGTAGTTGAGCTCAACTGTTTGAACTGTTGGTGGTTACAACAATACCAGTTGTGTTGTGGAGTACACGTTCTAACACATCACATAATTCTTCAGTTAATACCGAGTAACATGCTGCTTTAATAGCAGTTATTTAAATTACGTGCTGTAGTGATACAATATATGTTGCTTACTGTTTAGAGGTAAGGTAACAGACTTAAGACTGCGAGAATGTGTTATAATTTGATGTAAACATTAAATTAAATGCTTAAGTAATGTTTATGTTTACATTACACACACACATATATATATATATATCGGCGTTTTACATATTTTCCTTATAACTTTAAGACTTTCATATTTATTTCTTAAGAACTTAGTATAATATTCCAGATCAAATGTGAGATGCCATATAACATAATTATGTTTTGTATTTTTTATTCTTCTTTCTTTCTTCTTCCAAACACTTTTCAATCGACCGCCATTCCTTCATTTCTCGGAGGATTGACTTGAATCTTGGTGGTATTATACCTTGGTCTAATACGCCTAGATAACGTTTCTTTTTTTATATTTAGGCATTTTTAAGGACTTTATTAGCTCAAAGGTCAAACAACCCAAAAATGTATATTTTGAGCTCCTGTGCGGTGATATTTACAGCAATCAAAATGAAAATTGGAACAAGTATAAATTTTCATGCGCCCAACACATTGACATACGAAAAAGCTGGATTTGCCTATTTTGAATAATTTTGAGGTTTTGGTCAATTATTTAGCCTTGTTTCGACCAATTTACATAGAATTTGGTACAAAGATACTTTTCTACGAGTAACACACGCTGACAAACAAAAACATTGGACTTTGTAATTATAATGGGGTCAAGATGCCATAAAAAGCATAATTTTAGAGGTTTTTTTTTACAATTACTCCCCCGTATTTCGGCCAATTTACACGGAATTTGGTAAAGAGATACTGTTTCACAGGTCTGAAACAGAAATACAGGCAATTTTGGAATTGTTATCTTTTGCTCAAATTTTCAGCGGGCAAAGCACAATTTGAGGTTTTTGTGAACTATTCATGTGTATGTCAACCAACTTACATGGGATTTTTACAAAAATACCTTCTTGCAGGTCCCAAGCAGTGATATAGACAGTTTTTGGTTTTTCTGTGTTTTTAACGATGTTGGAATGTTGTATTTGCTCGCGAATGTTGGCCTCTTTAGTGTACATATTTTTTTTATTTTAATTTAACATAAAAATGCACTGGTATTACCAAAACAAGTTCCAGTATCAAACGAATGAGGTCTGCTGTTGGTAGAGCGATAAGTCTACGGATTTACAACGCTAAAATCAAGAATGAGAATCCCATCAGTGGACATAGCAGATAGCCTGATGTGACTTTCCTATAAAAAAACACACATTAAAGGAAAATAGTATATTTATAACATTAAGGAAGTAAGCCAATTAAGATTACCGTACTAGATACATAATTGTTTATAACAGTGTTGTGTGGCAAATGTGTTTAGCAAAACGTCAACGGATTAAAACTAAAGATATCTCTCTAATACTAGACTAAAATCGATTAAATAGTTACTATTTAATATCACACGTTTCACTAGAGGAAACAAAAGTTTCATACATTATTTTTCTAGTGAAATACGTTTATACAAGTGTGTTTTATGCATTGCTAAATTTGTCAATAACTTATTAAATCACACAGAAACGGAAGGTTTTTTAATTTCAATTATTGTGATGAAAATACGATTACTTACAAATAAGACCACAAATTATGTATAAATATGTTTCGTTTTTGTTTTTTTCTAAGGTTAGGCATCCAAACAGAAGACGAAACGTTAGGCGCTAATAAAGTCATTAAGCTGGAGTTATGATCTTATTTTTATGATTAACCCTAATCCCCAATGTGCACTTAAGCATCTTAATTCAAGTTACTGTAACAGTAATAATATTTAATGATGTTACATATCTAACAAAGATAATTATATTTTTTATAATCAAAGAGGTTTGTTTTTAATTCTGATACCAGAAGTTTAGGTTAAAAGAAAAAAGGTTTGCAAATGGAAGACAAAAATGATTCACATCGGGCTTAAAACTAGCCCTCTCCTCTTCGCCAGAAGAGTCAGATTTAATAACTAGAACCGACCAGTGCCCATGGAGGCTGTCATTGACATGGACCAGAGACAGGGTTATTTATGAGCCAATTACTTCTCATTCAACTGCCACTCAGTTCGAAGGGAATCATTTGTCTCTCGGCATCTCCATCTAAGCCCCTCGTTTGTTGTCTCTAATAACAGTCTGCTAGAAGAGCGGAGACACAGATGATGCTGTATGTGATTCAGATTACACTTGAAACTTTATGATCAGACTCATCTTCGCTAGGAAAGTGAGGTATCAGGAAAACCACCAATATGTTTTCTTAAAGACGGTAGTATTTTATAAGTATCAACTTAAGGAATATTCTATGTGAAGAAAAAAACACGATGATTTGAATTTCTAAATGTCAATATACAATTTCAGCATTTTTGAAGCAAATGAGATGGGTGTGGTTTCTTATTTAAATAATAATGGTGGTCAATATCGAAAAACGCAGAAAAGTTTCAGTTTGATCATTTCAACGAAATTAGAAGTGGTAACAACTTGTTAGTATAATACTGAATAACTATAGTGTATTTATTAATTTAGTATATTTGCCTTAAATTCCAGAATATCACTCGTTGTCATAGAATAAAGAGAAGAAGAATACATTGGTTTGTATAACACCAGTATTGCGATGAGCAGATGTATAAAAATGCTTGCATTTGAGTTCAATTTAAATTCTTACAAATACGTTTAATTACACCAAACTTTTAGTAGCATGTATCATAGTAATAGCTTCTGGTAGACAGAACTTAATCACGATTAAAACCTTGGTTTATATTCTTCTGAACTTTCGAGAAAATTGGATGAAATGTTTTATTTGGTATTAGAAAATTCAATTATTTAAAGTCCTATATTTTCACACCAGTATACAGTAGTTTCAAAGATGTATTTATACTGTACAGATCAATTTTAACAAAATAGAATATTTTTTAACCAGAAAACAATAGGTTTCAAAGATGTATTTATACTATACAGATCCATTTTAACAAAGTAGAATATTTTTAACCAGTAAACAGTAGTTTTAAAGATGTATTTATAATGTACAGATCAGTTTTTAACAAAGTAGAGTATTTTTTAACCAGTAAACAGTAGTTTCAAAGATGTATTTATACTGTACATCTCAGTTTTTAACAAAGTAGAATATTTTTAACCAGTAAACATTAGTTTCAAAGATGTTTTTATACTGAACGTATCAGTTTTAACAAAGTAGAATGAGTTTAAGCCAGTTTACAGTTGTGTTTCTTACACTGTACAGAGATAGCATATAAGAGCTTAAGCTGCAAAGGACCACCCCAGCTGACGAGTTTTAACAAGCTTCCTGTGCAGTGATTTGTGGTAGATAAAAGATGGATTGGGTGTTATGCTATTTAACGCACCTTTGATTTTCAATCCTTAATGAACAGTCTTAGAGGATTGGATAAAAATATATGTGTCTAATGTGGCATTTCATGATATTTTTAAGCCTATTGATATGTTACGGTGAATGTGTATGATTAGAAAATATGAACATTTACCGCCCATTATGCACATTAGCGAGAATGTTTGGAGAACTGCGGACTTTCCGTTGATTAAGGAAGCTACTAACTTGTTTCACAGCCTCTGAAATTATCTACATTCTCCGATAATATTGGTTATTATGCACAATACCCGAACAACATACAAGTTTTTGTCTTATACACCTTCACTTGTAACAGATACAACACGATTGCCTATCAGATCCAAGTGTTTAAAGCCATCCACCACCTGATGCTAAAGCGTTAAAATAGAAACCGCTGTTGTTTGATAACGAATCAACTTTCTTACTTTACTTCGAGTTGTGGCTATTCAATAGAAAAATCACCATTGTTTTCTCCAATAGAATCTTAGTTGTCTTTTTAGCAAGTCTACCATTGGTTGTTTAGTGTTGTTTAAAACGAGGTCACCGAGGCAACCCACGTGAATAAGTTTCAAGATTACAAAGCTATACTGTTTACAATACTCAAGTAGTACTTGTTTTTGATACGTGAAATAGGAAGATACAATATTTAACTGGATGTGCTTGGCAGAAATATCGCCATACAAGAGATAGGCGGTGCTGTCCTGTCATGTGCAGCTGATGACGTATGCTTAACTGACATTTACAGTCTATGCAGCTAATATGTTGCTGAGATAACTAATATAATATTTTTTAGAAAAACTATTAAAGTCCTGGTAGTTCTTAAACATAATTTAATATTACACCAGCTTTTACTCATGATATTTTATACTAAGTGAGAAATGGTAATACCGGTATTAAAGAAACGAAAAGCTGAGAGACTTCCAAAATACTTTACTTGATAGAACTGTAAACCGTATAAGTTATCCAATAGGATAAAAAAAACTGTTGTATCGCTTAAACATAATTTAATATTACACCAGCTTTTACTCATGATATTTTATACTAAGTGAGAAATGGTATCACTTTGATATAATATTTTTTTTATCCTATTGGATAACTTATACGGTTTACAGTTCTATCAAGTAAAGTATTTTGGAAGCTCTCAGCTTTTCGTTTTTTATAATGAAGTAAGTAGTTTTAAGGTGTTTTTTTTTCTACTTTGCTGTTTTTTTTTGTTTTATTTTACTTTAGATGTTATCTTTAGCTTTAATTTTGTATTTATACAAAACTATTAATGGTATGTCATGAATCTCAAATAGCTTTATGACACTCTTTCATGTTCTGAGTTCTAAAGCTTACCTTTAGAGGAACTCATTTACTTAACGCATCCACAATGTGGTCCCCGCCTCTAGGTGAGGCAGTAGTAAGTTTACGGACTTAGCACGTTAAGGTCCGGGGTTAGATTTTCCACAGTAAACAGAATGCACATAGCCCATTGTGTAGCTTTGCAATAAGAAAACAAAAACAATCCACATTGTGAAATTATCCACTTCTTAAGTGACTCCACGTTATGTCATAGCTTTGAAAGGATTTTCGTTTAATCTCAGGTATGGAAGGATGTCCCACTCTGAAATCAGTAGTAAAAATCAGAACAAGTAAAGAGAGATATAACTGAAAAACAAGCATTACACAAAGGTCGGAACAAGCCGATCTAGTACAGTGATTACTCTTATAATGCAAAGATATAACTAAAATAGGCCCTAGTCTCATGTATGGAAGGATGTCCCACTTGAAATCAGTAGTAAAATCAGAACAAGTAAAGAGGTCGGAACAAGCCGATCTAGTACAGTTATTACTCTTATAATGCAAAGATATACCTAAAATAGGCCCTAGTCTCACCAATGGCAACAACACAACAATCACGTAACTAATAATGGCTGAAAAAGATCTGTCAACCGTTCCACATACACATAATAGTTAAGACTGAAAAACTAAACCTAACACTTCACTTTTCAAAAATAAAAATACCATTCATATTGCGAAGTACAAAACTATCACACGGTACGGTGTAATTTTAAGAAACCCGTAATTTCACAATATGGATGTGACGTACATACATATTATGAAGAAATAGATACAGTTAAGCCTTTTATTTACCCATGATGCACGCATTCTAACTTATTTAGATTTCAAAAGTAACGTGAACATAAGAAAATAATTAAACACACAATTCTGTTGTTGTTGTTTTTACCACATAACTACACAATGGGCTGTCTGCACTCTGTCCACCGCAAGGAAGATAACTCCGGTATTTAGCGTTGTAAGTCTATAAACTTATTGCTAACCCATGGGGGACACAGGCAACGCAGAAGGGAACTTAATGTATTATCTGTAATTATTTGTGAAGCAATAGGCTTTCTTTAGTTTCACTTGTTTTTTCACTCATGGTGAGGGACGAACATCATCTTACTTTTTAAAACCGGCCGGCATGGCCAGGTGGATAAGGCGCTAGACTCGCAATCTGAGGGTCGCGGGTTCGAATCCCCGTCACACCTAACATGATCGCCCTTTCAGCCGTGGGGGCGTTATAATGTGACAGTCAATCCCACTATTCGTTGGTAATAGAGTAGCCCAAGAGTTGGCGGTGGGTGGTGATGACTAGCTGCCTTCCCTCTAGTCTTAAACTGCTAAATTAGGGACGGCTAGCGCAGATAGCCCTCGTGTAGCTTTGCGCGAAATTAAAAAACAAACAAACAAAAACTTTTTAAAATTAAAAAATGATAAATAACTAATAGTTCCATACTGAAATTTAAAGCTTTCCTCGGATCTAAATGATCGACTTTAAAAATGGTTATTTTCAAATTTACAGATAACGCAGAGATTTTTTGGAACATAAAACATGTTTATTGGAGATATAAATGTAGTTTCATATTTCATATATTCAGCAACAACAGTTTTCTGAATCTTCACTTCAGATAGGCATTAAAACAGCTACATTAATTTGCTTGAAAGTAAAATAAATACTTCCTTTATGATTTCTTAGATTTAAACCTATGCGAGGATGAAAAATATTTCGTTTTCTTTGCTGATTCCAAAGGAAGAGAGTTTCTGAACAATAATTTATTAACTTGTACAGAGACTTTTCACCTTTTCAAGTTGTTGGATTTGGTTTGTTTTAAATTCCGCAAAAAACTACACGAGGGCCATCTGCGCTAGCCATCCCTAGTTTAGCAGTTATATACTAGAGAGACGACAGCTATTCAACACCACCCACCGCTAGCTTTTGAGCCACTCTTTTATCAACGAATTGTGGGATTGACCGTTACAATATAACGCTCCCACGGCTGAAAGGATGAGTATGCTCGGTGACGGGGATTCGAACCCTCGACCTTTTCGAAATTCGAAATTATATTTTATTACTTGCTTTGACGTCAGACACGTTATGAAATTCTTAACACGCCCACTTACACAGCCTAATCTGTTCTTGATTATGAAGCAAACATTGAATTATCAATAATCACGTAAGCCATAACACTACATCTATAATGTCATCAGTCTGGGAATTTGCGACACATAATTACAAAGCATTACAAAACAGTAAATTATGCTTGAAATTTGTAACAAGAGTTCATCTACAAAATAACAACGATGTGCTTCTGACACATTTTTTGCCAGGTATAACTTTGCTTTGACAGAAACATAGGGGACCCGTAATAATTTAATGGAGTTTTTATGAAACTTTAGGAAATTCAATAGATAGCTCCTATTAAATCTAGAGAGAACATTTTTATAATTCTTTTGAAGAATCATTCTGATATTTGGCAAGGAACCCCGGAAAGCAGCCCACAGAATCTTTTAAAGCTCAACTTGGCATTTTTTCATTTTGTTCTAATTTAGTTGAAAAATTTATGATAATGAACAGACAAGGTACTTCGGTGTCGCTATTGTGAACCCTGGAAATAACAATAGAGGGAGCCATCAGTTATTTTGGATTTTGTTGTTTGTTTGTTTATTGTTAAGCACAAACCTACACAATGGACTACATGTATCTGTACTCTGCCTACCGTGGTTATCGAAACCCAGTTTTTAGCTTGAAAAGCCCCTAGACTTACCACTGAGCCACAATCGTACGATGGAAATTATCACTTTAAATCTGTTTATTATATTTCAATAAAATTATGCCTATTTAATAACCATATTAACCAAATTAACAAGAGTTAATTATTATAATTATCATGTCCTATCTATTGGAATTATTCTATAAAGGAAAATAAAACGTTACCTCATGTGTTTTTATGGTTTACATTTAACTCTTGCCCCCCAGTGGCACAGCGGTATGTCTGCGGATTTACAACGTTAGAATCCGGGTTTCGATACCCGTTGTGGGCAGAGCACAGATAGCCCTTGTGTAGCTTTGTGCATAATCAAAAACAAACAAACAAACATTTAACTCCATAATAGGGTGATAGGGTGAATTTAAAACTAAACAAGAAACAATTCTATTTAATGGCCTCCTAAAATCAACTATTTTCATGTGAAACTACTATCTTTATGTTAGTGTGTTTCAGGTAAATTTCCATTGTTATAATTAGAAATTGATAAAAGAGAGATTAAAATAAACTTTAAAAGATGAAGCGTACAATAGATCGTGATATTGTGGTTCTTCCTAGCTGTTTGTTAATCAGGGTATTTTTCAACGTAGGTCCTTTACCTCACTCGATTTGCATTCTAAGTTAAGTAAATAAGAGGTCATGGAAATATTTGTATCACACTAAAATCATATCTAATATTATCTATGATAGCACTATTTTACAAACAAACTCCTCAGTTTTTAAATGTAAAACTCACTACTTTTTTCACACTGTTTCCAAGTAACTGGAGTTTTATTACACGTGTGGAAGAGCCGTTCAGCTTAATACATTTTACCTCGCCCCATTCCCCTTGCCATCGCACTTATACGATAAAATCCCTCTCTATTTGTTATCCAAGCCGTGCTATCTTGTTTTCTGATGCGGAATAAGTAGAAAATAATTACGGCTATGAACTCGGGGAATTAAGCGAGCTCAGGAGAACGTGAGTCAAAAATAACTTCTTTCAAAAAGTCCCTCGGCTATCATAACACGATAGTCGCCATGTTGGGTTTGTTAGAGTTTATCAGTTCCTGACAATGAAGTCTAATATTTCATCGTTCGGAAAACAAATTATTACCATCTTTTAATGTTTTTATAATCGCTTACAGAGTTCAGTCAGCATTTCTAGTTTCAACTTCTGAAAGGTAAATATATTATTAAATTATGACAACTAAAATAAATAGGATAATTCCTGTACCTCTAGTTTATCAAAATAAAACATGGTCTATCGTTAACTCTGTGTCATACAATGTTTCACCCAAGGCAACCAGCTCCCATTAGGCTACACGCAGAGGAACATTTTCACATATATGATGACAGGACTTAACATGTGGTTAAGATATGAAAAAGATATTCTGAGATTGTGGAGATATATCATGTTCTCTTAAGCGTATATTTTAGGTTATATTAAACAAACTATAAGTAATTTTCATTGGGGACTTTGAATTGTTTATTACAAATATTGTGTCATGTAGGAAGAAACAGCAATAAGGTTTGGTAACGTTTAAAAAATAATGAAATTATTTAATCTTCAAACAAATCAGACAAATTATCTAAAACAAAAGATGCCGTCAAAAATGCAAGAATTTATCTGTTATACAACTTATTTCTAAAAGATATAATATATCAAAATTATCTAATTCTATGCAACCATCACTGACACAGTGAAAAGTTTTAAAGTTTATAATGATAAAAATCGGGTTTTGAAACACGTGGTGGGCACAGCACAAATAGCCCATGGTGTACTTTTTGCTTAATAACAAACAACAACAAAAACCTAATTGTACGCAGTTTAACTTCCACTCTTAATTTTTGTTAATTACTGCAGTGTTAAAAAATCCATATCGTTCAATAAAATTAACGTTTTTGTTAAAAATGTCTTCTTATTTAACTGTTTAAAAATGTAATTTGTTATTTATAAGTTGTGAGGTTTCATTAAAAGAAAACTACAGAAGTTTTGAACAAAACTCGGACCTACAAAGAAACTAAAACTTACTTAATTAAGCACGAAGCTACACCACAAAGGGCTATCTAACGTTGCAAGTCCGCAGACATACCGCTGTGCCACTAGTGGACAAAAAACGAAAGTAAAGAAACAGAAGTCTTGAACAAAACTCGGCCCTACGAAAAACTATATGGCATGAAAGCTTTCTTCAGTAATACTTTTAGTTAATCTTACCGAGTTAGGGATAACGAAACGAGTATGTTGATGGAATAAATTTTCAAAATAATTTCAAACAATTGCAGTCTAATATTTTAGCTTCATTTTTAAACTTAATAAAAATAAACGGTTCTTATTGTTCTCGCTGCGAACATTTTCGACAGCAGGTCCAAGTTTATTTTGACAAAAAGAAACTTTTGGAACACGTTTCATAACCGACACCATACTTAATATATATATAAAGGTATAGAGGATTTGGAACAATATAAGCTTTATAGGCATTTCTGACACCGAAAATGCTCTTTAATGAGCAGGAGCTGCTCCTTAATGCTCAATGTAGACGTTTTACTGCTTTGTTTCTCTGGTCTGAGATAATGTCCTTGGAACTAGTTTTATGTTGCCTGCCGGGGATAATATCCCTGTCTCCATTTCTCAATAAAAAAAAGCATGAAATATCTGTAGCTGCAGGCAGCTATAGTTTGTAATGTCCCATACTGCAGCTTGCTGGCTAATCGCTATTGCTGGCGGCGTCATCTGTCACCGAACAGGGTGCATTGATTTCGAAGCCTCGGTAGCGCAAGTGAATCGACACAGATAACAGTTAGCAACTGCAACCGCTCCACTGGTTACTAGGGCTGGCAGTTTCTCTGACCTGCACACTGGGCTATCCGATTGGAACTCCGTGCATTTAGCTGCTATCACATGGTTGATCGCCTTAATACCAGACATTCTTGTATTTCGTGCTCTCTCTCTCTCTCAGTGTAGACTAACAGACCATTTTACTGTGCAGTGGCTTAAGAGAAATATGTTGCTCTAAGGTATGCCGCTTCTGCTTGTTCACTTTTTTCTGCATCAACTAGCGTGTTCTTTGTAATGAAACTAATCAACTATGTACGTATTTCTTCAGAGTTTTCGGAATAATATCTTATAGCAAAATCCAAACCTTTGTTTTCATTCGTGAGGACTTGTACTGATTATAAAAGAAACGTTTTATCTGAAAATGTAAAACCAATTCAATTATACGACCCGCGACAGTGTAGCAGATTAGAAAAGCCCATAGCCCTTCTCGAGAAGACGGATATTAATCAATTGTTACAGTATGTCTTGATCACTTATGGTAAAAAAAAAGTCATACTAAACCAAACTGAAATTAAACTTCTCGTAACTACCCTTATCCATATTAGCTTTCACACATTAATTCTCAGACGTTTTCTATTCGCTAAAAGTAACCCCCGGTAATGCCAGGATTACAATATTAGAAATTATATGAGAATGATATACAGTTTATTGAATTTTATCTGAGGCTTAAAAGAAATCTTTAGATGGTTATCTATTTTCACCTTCATCCTCTTTGCTTTGTTATGTCCTACTTAATGAAGATCATAGTGTTCAAATCAACATTTGTCGTCTACATTTTACATATAGTTTCATGACAATGTAGCTATACTAAATTATTGTAACTAACTTGCGCTCACGACTGTGAAAACAAATTGATCAATCAGATATTATGAACAAATTATGGACTGAGTTTTCTATTGACTTTCCCTGCCTTTGTTTAAATGGTCGACCAAATGAATGGCTCGACATAGAGCCCTTTTTTTTTTCATTTCGGGATACATGCCGAGTCCTTCTTCAGGTCAACCAACAGAAAGAGAAGAGATTGTACATAACTTAGTTCCTGTGTTGAGTACACCGCCAAAATTCACCTTAAAAGAAAATCGTAGATAAATATCAAATTCTTAGACAACGCCCAATATACAGCTTTTCGTGCAAGTTTGTTGTTCGACAGCAAAGACCGTTTTACAGGCTACAATTGAAAAGCTGCAGAACACAACTTGACGGCCTAGTATGACATGATGATTAGGGCACTCGACTCGCAATCTGGGGATCGCGGGCTCGAATCCCCCTCACCGAATATTCTTGCCTTTTCAGCAGTAAAAACGTTATAAGGTTACGGTCATTCCCACTATTCGTTGGTAAAGAGTAACCCTATAATTTGAGGTGGACTTTGTTGGCTAGCTACCTTCCCTCTAGTCTATAACTTCTAAGTTAAGGACGGCTAGCGAAGACAGCCCCCGAGTAGCTTTTCGCGAAATTCAACAAACAAACAAACACAACTCGCGCCCAGAGATTATCAGCAATGCGTTAGAATCTAATATTAAACAATATTATTAAAATCCATTTAAAACTAGATAGATAATAATAAACCATGAAAATCACGCTCCCGTCTTTAAAAGTTTCTGTTCTGTTATTTCATATTTTCACAGTGGGATAACATGAATGGGGATCTACAAGAGTTAATCGAGTATTTCGCGACAGAACGCTTATTGAAACTTTATAATTTGTCTTTTTTTACACCGAAATGCAAAATAAAGTTTCTTTGTTTGTTTCTAATTAAGCACAAAGCTACACAATGGGCTATCTGTGCTCTGCCCATCACGGGTATCGAAACCCGGTTTCTAGCGTCGTAAGTCCGCAGAAATATCGTTGTGCCACTGGAGGCCAAAGAAAATAAGAACCAGAGTTTCACCTCTAAAACTTTAAACTTTTGCTGCCTTGTTTATGAAAATATCAGCACTGTATTTTTATTAGATAATTTAAATAAAGTTGAATTGTTCGTGAAGTATTAGTCTAAGCACCTCATTTTTGCCCCATAGTCACAAACTTATTAGAATATTAAATCAAACATACGGTGATGTTGTCGCAGACTGAGTAATCATAAAATTGCTGAGACGATCCATCTGTCATACCACTAACCTTTCGAACATGTTATGTCTAAACTTTTGATGCTTCAAATTACTTGAAGAATCATACCTTTGTTGGCCACCAGGTTCCTGATTAAGTATAAATCTCTTAGAAAGTGTAAATTTAAATACCATCAATATTAAAAATAATACCACTAATTATTGTTGGGGCTTCCCGTGTATCTTATATTGAAAAAAAAGGGATTTTGCCCAGTTTATTTTCTTCAGTTCTTTGGATTGACCATGGCCTGCTGGTTAGGGCGCTTGACCCGGAATATGCGGGTCGCGGGTTCGAATTCCGTCACCGAACATGCTTGCCATTTCAGCAATGAGGACGTTATAACGTGACGGTCAATCCCGTTTTTCGTTAGTGAAGAATAGCCCAAGAGTTGGTGGTAGGTGGGTTTACAAGCTGTATTCCCTCTAATCTATCACTTCTAAGTTAGGGACGGCTAGTGCAGATAGCCCTCGAGCAGCTTTTCGCAAAATTCAACAAAGAAACAAACTTTAAACTGAGTTTTGTAAAAAGAAAAACACAAAGTTACTTAAGTTGATCTAATATGTGGATCCCATCATCACAAAGTTACTCAATTTGATCTAATGTGTGGATCCCATCATCACAAAGTTACTGAATTTGATCTAATATGTGGATCCCATCATCACAAAGTTACTCAATTTGATCTAATATGTGGATCCATCATCATAAAAACGGGTCGGTAATATGAGGTTTAAACATAATAAATCAGCGAAAAGGACAACGGGTAACACTTTCTATGTGAAAGCTTAAACTTTAAGCAATCTTCAGCTAAAGTTATAAAACAGAAATAGTAATATATATCTGTATAGAGTTTAGAAAGCTTTGAAAAAACTGAAATTGTATTACGACAGTATAAAACATCAACTTTGAGGTATTTCACCAAGAGGTTTAAATAAAGATATGTTTGCATGAATGTTCTGGCTTGATAAATGTCTTATTAGAAATACTATGGATATTTTGGATATTCGAGATGGCTCTTCTTCGATATTTCATCGAACAACGCGAGTTTTTGTGTTTTGTTTTGTTTTTTATTGCTGAAATTCAATAATGTCAAATATTTTAATGGAATACTAGAAAGAAAACAATTTACTAAGTCGAAATCATTAGGTTTGAGGTGTTTTCTATTTTGTGAAATTCTTGTGGATTGCTATGATGGGTGAGGAATGGGCAATTTGGGGACCATCAGTAAATTAATTAACAACAGCTTCGCATTCACATATTTCCATTTCATATAATTATTTTTCTTTATTTTTCAAGTTTTTTTTAATGGGAGCTTTAATACATAATGCTAAATTAACGTTTAGAACGCTTTCTCTTTTATTAATTTACAACGAAGTGGGCCTATTTGGAGAAGCCACAAATTAGTAATAAGCCTTGTTTCTATTGCATTACTATGCATCCATAAGTCAACTTCGGCTTACAGGGTAAAAATGACACAGAAAGTTAGTTCCAGGCATATTTTCCACATGGTAAATCCCTTTTACACCCCCCTCCTGGCTTTCGAACTTTGATCTTCACCCCTACTCTCTCCCCTCGCCATGCTATCAAAGAATGAATAGATTCTTGAGTGCAGAAATTTAATTTGTAAATCTAATCTGCACGCCTGTTGTGGGCTGCGCTGTGATTGCTTGCTCTTGACGTTTGGTTTAATAACATCAGCAGAGAACGTAACTCTAAACGCGCTACGTTACGCACCGAACGCGACGTAAATACGGTATTCACTCAAGTTTTGTATTCATTTTCTTCCTTTTCCAAACTTGTAGCTACTAAAGGAGTCATCATAAATTTAACTTAAGCACGACAGATATAAATCCTATCCAATTTAAAGTTTTATATACAGTGATATGAATTCACATTTCATCTCTAATCAACACTCCACAGATATTAAAAGCCCAGATTATCGAGCGTATCCAAAATGTTCATATTCAAGGAAGGCGACAAATAATTTTTGAATAAATATTTTTTTATTCTACCCGACGTTTCGGGCTACAGTTTTTCCGAGGTCTTTGAACGTCAGAAATCATAAAACTAGTTTTAAAAGATAGTAATTGAAAATAATATAATTACTGAATACAACAATATAACAAAACAGTGAACGATGAAACGTGCTAGAAGTATTGTTAAATGAGTTACAGTCGCTGATAAAAAAAAATGTATGTAAATTATTAAATAAAAATAAAAATATAATCTATATAAAT
>NW_013668321.1:120486-139690 GCF_000517525.1 Limulus polyphemus
CTGTCTATTGTATGTTATCTATATAAATATAATAGTACTGTCTTTTGTATGTTATCTATATAAATATAATAGTACTGTCTGTGGTATGTTATCTATATAAATGTAATAGTACTGTCTGTTGTATGTCAACGTAACTTCTTCGCAGGGTGGGGATGGATCCTCACCAAAATTGGTATAGAGGTTCATTAGATCCATGCGGGGGTTCATACAAGTTTTCAGTTTTGCGTTTTTTTTGTTGTTTTTTTTACCATTACTTCGCCCCCGTAAATAGATTTTCACCAAATCTGGTATGCAGGTTTATTGGGTCCATGCGTGGGTACATACACATTTTCAGTTTTCCATTTTACGGGTTTTTGCATTTTTTACCACTACTTCGCCCCCGCTAATGGATCTTCGCCAAATTTGATATGCAGGTTTAATGGGTCCATGGAAAGACACGTGCAAACTTTCAGTTCCGCATTTTGCGTTTTGCGGTTTTCATAGGCGTTTTGGCGTTGTTTACCATTACTTCGCTCTCTTTTGATGGATCTTCACCAAATTTGGCACGAAGGTTTGTTGGGTCAATGCGGAGATAGATACAAAGTTCCGGTTCAAAATTTTGTGTTTTGCAGTTTTTATGGGCGTTTTTTACAATCACATGTAATGGAAGCAACTTTTCATGTCCTGAGATAACCTTTCATTAACCATGAATTACATAACTTTCGTCCAGGGTACGAGTACTCCAGCTAGATAATAATAGTTTACACGAGCCAGGTGTTGTACCTGTTAACATAAGGACGTTTGGACAGAATTAAAAGCGATTCCTTCAATTACCTGTCAATAAAGTTTTCACAATCCTTGGAAATTTTGATATGATATGGAGTTTCATCAGCTACGCCGCGTAAGTTGATGTAATATGTTCAGCGGTGGCTTCTATGTGTTCTATGAAACAATCACGTATTGGATGTTATGTATGTAGCCGAACGCCGTATTCATGTCATTTCATCGACACCATTCTGAAGTCTGCTGGAGTTCTTTAGTTTGGTTTGTTTTGAATTTCGCGCAAAGCTACACGAGGGCTATCTGCGCTAGCCGTCCCTAATTTAGCAGCGTAAAACTAGAGGGAAGGCAGCTAGTCATCATCACCCACCGCTAACTCTTGGGCTACTCTTTTACCAACGGATAGGGGGATTGATTGTAACATTATGACGCCCCCATGAAAGGGCGAGCATGTTTGGTGTGACGGAGATTCGAACCCGCGACCCGCAGATTGAAAGTCGAGCGCTCTAACCACCTGGCCATGCCGGGCGGGGTTCTCTAAGCCATTGATCTTAGTAAAGCAATTTTTGGACTTGCATGGATTGTTGTTATTGAAAACAGAGCGCGTAGTTATATTCTTCAGTTATTTACTGGGGTTCTGTATGATTCAGATATTCTAATCATTTGATAGAGACGCGTAGTTAAAGTTTCGTTCACGAAAGACATGACCCATGTAACAGTGTGTTCTTACAATGTTTTCTTTTCATTGTCATTTGTTATATTCTTGTGAGTTAAGTTTATGAAATGTCTTAGTAATATGGATTAAATATGGATAGTCATTGGACAATATAAGGTTTTTGTAGGTTCATCCTGACTCGTATCTTAACATCCGTGGTGTTGAAGCTTACAATAACACCATGTTTAGTAGCCGGTGGATGGTGTCAGTCATTGTGTAGGATAATGAGTTTAATACACGGTTTAGAATCTTCGGGCAATAATAAATAATAAGTTCGTTATTTTCAGGGGTAACCAAGGTATCGAAAAATAATATAGACTTCCGGACGTTATGAGTATGTGAAAGTGTGAGCTTTATGTCAGGATGTTGATTATTAAGGAATTCAAAGAAGTCCAAAAGAGAGGAGAGTCCATGATTCCTTATATCAAAAATATTCCATCGATATATCTGTACCACCTAGAAGGATCAAGATTAGTTCCAAAGTTCCACTAAGTAAGAGCTGCTGGTTCGAAGAAGTGCATTATAGACCAAAACGACAGTAATATTGTTGCCCTTAGCGATACTTTTGGTTTGTTTAAAAATGGTTGATTGAAACTGAAGTAACTACTGTAATATTGTTGCCCATAGCGATACTTTTGGTTTGTTTAAAAATGGTTGATTGAATTTGAAGTAACTACTGTAATATTGTTGTTCATAGCGATACTTTTGGTTTGTTTAATAATGTTTGATTGAATTTGAAGTAACTACTGTGTTATATTGTGTTGCCCATAGCAATACTTTTGGTTTGTTTAAAAATGGTTGATTGAATTTGAAGTAAGTACTGTAATATTGTTGTCCATAGCGATACTATTGGTTTGTTTTAAAATGGTTGATTGAGTTTGAAGTAACTACTAACTACTCGACTCCGTCAAATGACTAGAAGATCTGCTTTGAATATCCACAATATACAGACACCCGATAAATACTGAAGGATATATTTATTCGTTCAGTTTTCAATAGCATCAATCCAAGCAAACCCAAAAGTGCTTTGTTAAGACCAATGGTTTAGAAATCTTCTGCACACTTAAGAACACTGTCTATGAAATGACATGAACACGGAGTCCAGCAATATATGTAGGTGAATCTAGCCGTCCGATATATGAACATTCCAAAGAACATATTCGTGCCACTACAAATTTTGATAACAAAGAAGCCATCGCTGAATGTTACATCAACTTACACGGCGTAGCTGAGGAAACGCTATATATTATCAAAATTTCAAAAATTTTGCTAACTTTTGTAACAGAGAAGTTAAACAATCCGTTTTAATTCAATCCAAAGCCCTTCTATTAAAACAGATACAACGCCTAGCTCATGTAAACTAATATTATTTCATTTTATTTTTATTTGTGTGTAATTATTTACATTAATTTATTACCATTATTATTATGAGTGCTCTTTAATTCATTATATATTAACCTAAATTAATTTTGATGCTCCAAGATGCGCTAACGAGCCTTGAATAAGTGAAACTGCAGTACTCAGCAGTGGAAGCAACTAATCAAAGGCCTCTACGTCACTGATTATATTTTCAATTTTACCTTTAGTTAAAAGAAAAGTAACCGTAATATATATGTGTGTATACATATATATATATTATTATTAGCTCTGCCACCGAAAGTGGCCGGAGGTTATGTTTTCACCCCTATGTGTGTGTTCACTTGTTTGTGTTATTGTTAGCCAGATTTCTCGAAAACGGTTGAATGGATTTGGATGAAAGTTCGTATAACTTTGTAATGTAAAGCATTTTAGAAGTGATTAGTTTTTGTAGGGTCAACTTCAAAGGTCGAGGTCACAGTAAGGTCACAAAAAATCTTTTAACATGGGGATCGATTTTTCACACTATGTTTACTCTATAAATCAGTCAAAAATCATCGGATTTTGATGAAACTAGGTGGACATATGTAGAATATTATTCCTCATTGTCCTACCAAAACTAGCCCGTGTCCTTTGAAATAACGGACATATGGACACACTTTCTTATTTTTTGAGAGCCGAATATGATCAACGCTGCGTGACGGAGGCATGCGCTCTGAGTGCCCCTTTAGTTATTATTATTTTGATCAGCGACTGCATCTCCTTCAACAATACTTTTAGTTCCGTTACATTGTTATAGTCTTATATTCTTTTCGGTTGTTATCTTTTAAAATTGATGTTGTGATTTATGACGCTCAAAGACCCTCGAAAAAGCTGAAAAACTGAAACATGGGGTAAAATAAAAATCCTTTATCTTAAGTAGTTTCTATCCTTCAGTCAGCCTTTAAGAAATAATGAGAAAGTATGCAAAATATTGTAAACAGTTACAACTAGAAAATATATGTGCTAACCTACTTAAGAAATATCACGACATGCCTAATTTTTACAGTTTATCCTTTCAAATTTTAGTCAGTTTCTCTATCAAATAAAACGATAGAGACATAAACTTAAACTAACATTTCTGCTTTTCAATTATCAAATAAAAATATATTATTATTTGTAAATCAGACATTGTTTAATGGTAGCACATGACGTTTACTTGCACGTAAAAAAAATTGCAACTATTATGGTTTGGTTTGTTTTAGATTTCGCGCAAAGTTACACGAGGGCTATCTCCGCTAGCCGTCCCAAATTTAGCAGTGCAAGACTAGAGGGAAGGTAAGCTAGTCATTACCACCCACCGCCAACTCTTAGGTTTCTATATTACCAACTAATAGCGGGATTGACCGTCACATTATAACGCCCGGTGGCTGAAAGGGCGAGCATGTTTAGTGAGACCCGCGACCCTCAGATTGCGAGCCAAGAGCTCTAACCACCTGGCCATGCCGGGCCAACTATTACGGAATTATTTATTTAGAAAAACATTTTTTTTTCATTGAATGACCCTAATATTTACCTTATTATTAATTGTACACATTCTAATATTTTATGAACATTGGCTTTTTTCCCTCTCATTCCTACCCAAATTCTGAGGCTGACTATCATTTGACATATAAATAGTTAAAACTACATTCTAACTTCTCAAACTTTCTACAGTTATCGGGACCCTTTAGTAGAGCAGCTTGATTCTAACAAAACAATACTGTCACACGTATATAAAGATACATACCACGTAACAATACTGTCACACGTATATAAAGATACATACCACGTAACAATACTGTCACACGTATATAAAGATACATACCACGTAACAATACTGTCACACGTATATAAAGATACATACCACGTAACAATACTGTCACACGTATATAAAGATACATACCACGTTATTCTCAAGTAACAATCTGGCATTACTTTACTTCCGTGGTGACAAATGAGGTCATCAAGATAGCTCACACTATTGCTGGACAATAATGTCCAAAAGGTGAAGACACTAACGACATCTCAGGGGGGTATTAAGCTAATCCCTCGTGTGCTCTTTTGCGGCTAGAAAATCTCGTCCGTGAGGCGGCCCTTTGAGATAATAAGTTAAAATCATGGACACTTTTCCTAGAGATGAATCTTTAAACAGAGGTAATGAGCAACTGTTTGTAAACCGAAATGGATCTGAATCTCTCTGCCCGGTAGCCTATTATTTGTATTAGATGACAGTACAGAGGCACAAAAGCATTACGTCTGTTTATAAATTAAGCAATAAAATTACACCCATTGCCATCGAACTGTGACACGTGACGTTTTTGTTCACGTGCTCGTGTTTCAGATATTCTAACCAAATTGTTTTTCTGATATTTTTTCTTAAATAAAAACTTCGACAAAAGTCATTAAGAGGTTCTTATAATAAATTAGTTAAAGAAAAACATATAAAGTTTATTTACTTATCTAAGTTAGGTTTAGTACATAGATACATAGTTAGTTATCTGCGTTCTGTCGGCCACGAGGGATTGAAACCCGAATTCTAACGTTTAAAGGCCTGCAGCTTACTGTCGTCAAAAACAGGTTTAAATTTCAATGGTTAGAAGCACTGAATCATAATGCAAAGTAAAAAGATATTAAACTTCCAAGCGAAAATGCGTACTTTTAACATTAGGATGAACCTTATATATGAAGTTTAAAAAAAAATAGAGTTCAAAATACTATATAAGAATATTGGTAAAAGGGATAAAATTTAGTTTATACGTCATTGTGGGTGTCTGTGTTTACTAGGTTCAAGACTACTGAAAAATCACTGACGAGAGAGGTTTGAGCTGGGCAATATCCTATTTCGTGCTAATGTATAACACAAATTATGTTATGTATTACAATTTCTAATGGCCTAAAACTGAGTTAAATTGTAATTTAGATTTAGTATTTAAATAAATGCCGATATGTGTCCAATTTATGATATTTGCCAACAAGATTGATACACACAGTTTATTTATTTTTTTAATATAGATATATTTTAATATACAAACAGTAATACAATTTACAAGAACAGTTATTACAAATAGTTATTACAAACAATGATTTATATACAAAAGTTTTACAAACTTACAAGCAATATAAAGTCTTCTTTCTAGTCTGGAACTTTCTTGATATCTTATCAATGGTTCACGATGAACGAGTTAATTTCGAGTTGAAGTAGGTACAATTCATTTAATGGGGAGCTAGCTAGCTCTGTGGATCTCGCTGATCACACGCCGATTACAGGTAGAACTTCTTTTACCACTGAAGTTATATAATGTTTTCGTAAAAATACTGATGCCCTATGTAGATCCACTGACGTTAAATAATTTGTAATGTTCGAACTTTATAAATGTTCCTGGTCAATAGATCTGAAGTTCCCGAGTAATAGGCGTTAATCACAATTATAGCTTACGAAGCAAACCAATAATATATACTCTAGCTAGCTCCTTATTAAGCGAATTGTACCTACTTCAACTCGAAATTAACTTGCTCATCGTGAACCATTGATAAGATATCAAGAAAGCTACAGACTAGAGAGAAGACTTTATATTGTTTGTAAGTTTGTGAAACGTTTGTATATAAATCATTGTTTGTAATAACTATTTATAATAACTGTTATTGTAAATTGTATTATTGTTTCTATATTAAAATATATCTATATTAAAAAAGAAAACTGTGTGTATCAATCTTGTTGGCAAATATCATAAATTGGACATATATCGGCATTTATTTAACTACTAAATCTAAATTACAATTTAACTCAGTTTTAGGATATTAGAAATTGTAATACGTAACACAAACTAGAATGTTACCCAGATCTAATAGTTAAGACACAATTCGCTCTCGCACACTATATATATATCTCTTAAAGCTTTCCAGTGCTCTTGGTGGGAACCCGTCATCTGTGAGGAAAGAGCTTTTTGATGTAAGTTTCAGGAGTTCTGTGCACCTATTCCTGCTGCTGGCTTCTCTAAATTGCCGTATAGAGTGACATGTTGACTGTGGTATCTCTGTGCATAAGATACAAACTTAAATAATCAATGACGAGAGCGCTGTTAAATCCTGGGATCAAAGAAGGTAACTTTGAGAGCCAAGCTGGACAATAAATGCTTTAGAAAGCAGGATTTAGTTAATGAAAGTGCTGAAATAAACGCTTTTGAAATAGTTTATCTCAGGCAAGGCACAAACTGGCTTTTAAATTCTTTCTGTATTAACTTATTTGTGGCATTTAATATTACTACCAGAAACGCCGCCCTACTGGGTGTTGTTTGTACTGCTAATTATTAATCGTAGTATTCATACGTCATTGAAAAAAATTAGAAAAAGTGAACATTTTCTTTAAAAAAAATATTTTTTTCTGGGAAGTACTGCACAAGAAAAGTGTTCGGATTGTACTCTTTAGTTATACGCAACTCATCGTATCAAAATGATTCAATGTACAGAGCTCAAAATGGTCATACATTTTACTGATATAAACTGTAATTTTTTATCTATAAAAGTGCTATCCTTTATTGAAAAAAATAATAATTTTTTTAAGAACTTCAGTTTCCAGTACTACATTTAAAAATTACATCAATAAAGATATTAGCAAACCATGACATACAGTCCTAGTGAAAGTCGTATTCATATTGAGAGGAGAGTACTTTTATTTAAAATTGTGTTCTATTATAAAGAAATGGTTGTTGCACATATCAAGTTATTTTTCTGAAAGTCTGAATCCTGAATTCCCAAAGTGTGAAATTTTTTATGGATTTTTGTTTGCGGTGCCATTCAATAGATGGCTCAGGAGTTTTGGTTACATACACAGATACTGACATACACGCTATGTTCAATATAGTAAAATAACAGTATAATGTATCACTAGCTGGAGTACCCGTCCTCTGGGCGGAAGTTATATGAATTCATGATTAATCAAATGGGCTATCCGTGCTCTGCCCACCACGGGTATCGAAACCTGGTTTCTAGCGATATAAGTCCGCAGGCAAAACGCTGTGCCACTGGAGGGCTACAAGCTAAATATCTAAAATGTATGTGTAATATGAACATCTATCTAGAATATTTACATTATATAAATACATATATATATATATACGAAGTTAATATTAATAGATACCACAATACGTTGACTGTAATACTGTAAAGTTAAAACTAAAAAACACTTTTCCTGAATATTTGTTTTTGAAGCCAAGAAGTAAGTACTTGTGGTATGTAATTGCATTAAGAGCTGTGGAATAACGAATAATATAATTCGCCCTCAGCTTACGATGAGCAAAAGAAAGAAAATTATGTTATATACGCCAACAAAGGTTACTGATTGCTCACGCTGTTATTTTGTCCCGTATACGCGATGCTCTGCTATTACATGCCTGACATGCACGTTCAGCTGTCTGACAGCTGATTGGACGGTGTACTGAGGGGAAAACATTTTGTAGCTGGTATGACAGAAGGAAGAAAGAATGTGAGCAATATGGTGTTTGTTACAGCTTGAAACTTACTGCGCTCAGAATACAGAGCAAGTTATCGATTAGGGCGCATGACTAGGGGTACATAGCAATGTTGTTGCAATATGTTTGCGTGTGGATAGATGTTTTATACTTATAACTGATAGCTCACATAATTTCCTGGAAATATTTTATGTATTAAACTCTCCCATGGGGGGAGCTCTTTTACTTAACATGAATATACACTGTTGTCCAAAAGTCCTATCTTTTAGACATCAATGTATAAAGAAAATATTAGCACAAATCTTACCTAAAATACAAAAGCTAATGTATAACTAGATGTATTTCCGCAGGGTCCTCGAAAGTGTTCTGTTTCAAAAGTATACAAAACCAAAATTAAGATTAACAAAAATTTTTATTTCCTGCTTTTGAAGTTCATATGCCATGCTATGTTGTAGCCTACAGAGTGCGTAATTCTTCTCGTGGTTCATGGCAAGCGCAAGTTTTCCTGACACGTCACGGCAGTACAAATTGCAACGTTAAACGTCCCTTATTTGACATCCTTTTAGTGTTTACTGACTGACTGACAGACAACATATTACTATATAGTTGTGTGAGGGGTTTAAACAGGTGACCCTCCCAGGGGGCCTTCGACCCCCTTTCGAGGAAATGATGTAATACCAATGAAGCTGATATGGAGGTAGAAGTAATACTGATAACCATTATTTGCGATATCACACCTGAACAAGTAATACTAATAACCATAAGCTAGAGATATAAAACTGAACAGTGATATTAATAACCATAATATAGATATAAAGCACTTGAATAATAACCACAAGTTAGAGATATAAACCTGAACAGTAATATTAATAACCATAAGTTGGAGATATAAAACTGAACAAGTGATAATAATAACCATAATCTAACGATGTAACATCTGAATACGTTATACTAATAACCCCAATCTAGTGCTATCACACCTGAATAAGTAATACTAATAACCATAAGCTAGAGATGTAATAACTGAATAAGTAATACTAATAATCATAAGTTAGAGATGTAATAACTGAATAAGTAATACTAATAACCATAAGTTAGATGTGTAATAACTGAATAAGTAATACTATTAAGCATAATCTAAAGATATAACATAAATAAATAAATATCACAGGTATATATATAATAAATTAATAGTAGAAAATTATTTATGCTAATAATAGATCTTGTCAGGCTAGTGGTTAATATGGCAGATTTTGGATTGGAAATCCCCAAGGATCGAGTAGCCATTTGTTTGTGGGCGCGTTATAATCGTTACAATCAGTTCCGTTATTTAGTTTAATGTAGCTGCATAGCTGGGGAGTGTTGCTAACTGGTTGTCCTCTCTCTCTTGTCAACAGTTCTAAATTAGATTGGCTGTGACCTGATTGTTTAACCCATGTTCACACAAGGTACTGTTCAGGTGGCGAGTGCTGTTGACAGGTTGTCCTCTTTCTGGTCAACAGTTCTAAATTGAGATAGCTCTTCAAACAAAATGCATCAAAACAGCTTTAGGTGTTCAATTGATTCAATTGCAGTTTTACTCAAATACTATATAATACAGTATGTTGTGAATAAGTAATAATTTTAACTATAATCAATATAGTGTGTGAAAAGTTGACACCAAAAAAAAAAAAAGATAATGCTTATAGTAAGTGTGTCCCCTTTAACAGAAAAGAAGTGTTAATGATTAAAGATATGTTTATAAATACACGTGTAAAAATTACAGGATGTAATATGATGTTTAGATGTAAATGTTACGCGAATTTACACAAAATTCAACCAAATAATTCGATGAATGTTTTTATCTACAGCACATCCTTACTATTTTAATCAACTGTCTTGTGGATTGGATATGGTATCTCTAGCAGGAGAATGGCTGACTGCTGCTGCAAATACTAACATGTAAGTGGTAGATATTTATTCATTTTTTGTCTGTTTTTTTGATATATCTTAAAATCCAAATAGATTTACTGAAGTATTATGACATACTTCTGTGTTTCTTTTCTTTTTCTTTTTCTCTTTTTTGGTCGCATTTTTCTTCATTTGGTAACAACGAATATGAAACCAAGAGGCTTAATTACGGACATGTATTTTTCCTTCCATGAGTCATGACCCGGGATGTCTTTCTCTCGGTGCTAGGACTTTCAGCTAAGTTCTACCTGTAGTGGCCAAAATATGATCTGAAATGTTTTTGTATGAAAAACTTCTAAAATCTAAAACGACTAACTTGACAATGCAAGAAAGAACTTTGGGTATTCCAAATTACTGTCCCAAAGCACAAGCAGTTAACGTTAGATCCAAAAGTTTTGTTGAATGTTTTAGCAATTTTTGTTGTTGTTTTTATGAACTATGTTTGACGAACAAGTACAACGTTGTGAATGACCCTTTATTCCTTTATTTAAGATAGACGCGGATTCTTGGAGTAAAATAATTTAAAATTAATATATCTTTGATTGAAAGGACTTAAATTTGAGTGTTTATATAAATATCATCTTTCATATTACGATCAAAGGTACTTACATTACGTATGTCTTGATTTTGTTCATCGTATTGAGATCTTGATACAACGATTTTTAGTTATTTTTATACTGTATTGTGTTCATTACAAGATAACGGATAGTTAGTTGTCCAAAACGTCACAGTCTCTTACAGTATGAGTTAGTTAATACACTGGAAGACCCAAAACGGTATATAATGTTCAGTCCGGTATGGCGCATTAGGGCATAATGATAGATAATTATACGTTTTTATATGAGCTCTATAACTGTCAGTCGTGTTGTTTTCTGAAACATAACACTTCTTGCTTCATGACTCTCTACATATGTCTACATCATAAAGGTAAGACTCTACATACATCTATACACACGGTATATTTACCTCATGAAGGTAAGACTTACATAAAGTATATTTCCTCATGAAGGTAAGACTCTACATACATCTATACACACGGTATATTTACCTCATGAAGGTAAGACTCTACATACAGTATATTTACCTCATGAAGGTAAGACTCCACATACAGTATATTTACCTCAAGAAGGTAAGACTCTACATACATCTATACATACAGTATATTTACCTCAAGAAGGTAAGACTCTACATACATCTATACACACGGTATATTTACCTCATGAAGGTAAGACTCTACATACATCTATACACACAGTATATTTACCTCAAGAAGGTAAGACTCTACATACATCTATACATACAGTATATTTACCTCAAGAAGGTAAGACTCTACATACATCTATGCATACAGTATATTTACCTCAAGAAGGTAAGACTCTACATAGAGTATATTTCCTCATGAAGGTAAGACTCTACATACATCTATACATACAGTATATTTACCTCAAGAAGGTAAGACTCTACATAGAGTATATTTCCTCATGAAGTTAAGACTCTACATACATTTATACATACAGTATATTTACTTCAAGAAGGTAAACTGGTGACTTGAACTGTTATCTAACGGAAAAAAATGTTCTTTAAAAAATGTTGATATAAGCTTATTGTCTCACCTTCATATAATATACTATGTAACAACAAGTCAGTGTTTTACACGTATTAAGTGCAGCGGACTTTTTGCTCAGGTTCACCTATGAAATTGCCCCTGTCTTCATCCTCATGGAACAGGTCACTTTGAAGAAGATGAGAGAGATCATTGGTTTTCCCAACGGTGACAGTATTTTGGGTCCAGGTAGCTAAATGCAATTACTTTTTCAATAGAATACAATATTTTTCTTTCTATATTTTCTAAAAATATTTTTAAAATAATAAAAACTTAAATCAATGATATATATATATGTATCTAAGTAATATTGAGTAATAATTTGTAGTTTAAAACATGGTTAGTAATATGTTAAACAACTGAAGTAATCCTATATAATTAATTTATTCTCAATTGTAATGCACAGCTTATACAACAGTAAAACCTTAAACAACTGATGTAATCCTATATAATTAATTTATTCTCAATTGTAATGCACAGCTTAAACAACAGTAAAACCTTAAACAACTGAGGTAATCCTATATAATTAATGTATTCTCAATTGTAATGCACAGCTTAAACAACAGTAAAACCTTAAACAACTGAGGTAATCCTATATAATTATCTCTTAGAAATTATTTTCAGTTGAAATATAATACACAGTAAAATGTCAAATATTAGTGGACAAACTGGGACTGTATCTATGCTTATTTTTATCATTTGTGCATCGGTATACATTTAAAACTTATGAACTTATGTTTGATTTACTATATTTATAATTGCATTACATTAGTCCCCCTCTGGGTCACCGGTAAGTCTACGGATTTCCAGCGCTAAAATCAGGGGTTCGATTCCTCTCGGTGGACACAGCAGATAGATCGATGTGGCTTTGCTATGAAAAGCACACACACACACGCATTACATATTTAGAAGCATATAAGCGGTTTTTCTGTATATAAGTATGCCACCTGGTGATTCAGCGATAAATTTGAAAAATTACGACACTACAATTCTGGAGTCGACATCTTCGTTGAGTACAACACACATAGATTTACCTTTAAACAAACCAAACAGGTACCTATTTATATAAAAATATTACATTTTACTTTGTATGAACACTGAAATATTTATGTTTGGATACTACTTCTTATAGTCACCCAGTGGCACAGCGATATTTCTGCATACTTAAAACGCTAAAAACCGTGTTTTAATACCCGTGGTGGACAGAGCACAGATAGCACTTTGTGTAGCTTTGTGTTTAACAACAAACAAAGCTACCTCTTATACTTTAGCAGCCACTCAGTTCTGTAAAAACAACTTCAGAAGTGAAATATTTTTATGGCTTATTTTGAAGCTCTGTATTCGATAATTACACTTCTGTGAACATATTAAACGAGATGTACTTCGCAGAGTCCCTGAAAATGTTCTGTTTCAATAGTAAATAAAACCAAAATTAAGAGTAACATATATTTTTATTTCTTGCTTTTGAAGTTCATATGTCATGCCGTGTTGTAGCCTACAGAGTGCATAATTCTTCTCTTGATTCATGGCATGCGCAAGTTTTACTGAAGTCACGATAGTACAAATTGCAACGTTAAGTGTCCCTTTTGTGACGTCAGTTTAGTGTCCACTGACTGACTGAGAGACAACACATTACTATAAACTGGTGCGAGTGGGTAAAACAGGTAGCTCCTCGAGGCGACCTTCGGCCCTATTTTAGGGAAATAATACCTCATAAATGCTTAAAGCGTGGGTATATTTTTAACAATGAGTTTCACTGGATTTCAACTCTTATTGTTAAATGAGATGATTTAGTGTACATACAAGGCATGGTGATAACTAATTAATATACAGCTCATTTGCTTTTCTAAACAACTGAAATAATTTTCGAAGCAGTTACATTTACAGAATAAAGCTCATATATTTATATATATATATATATATATATATATATATATGTTATCTAGTAGACTTAAAAAGTCCCCAGAAAAATCTAAAATGTTAAACAAATGTTGAACATGATAAGAGTTTTGTATGTTTCCCTTTCAGTGAAAATGGTTGTAACAGGTTTAGTATAATATATTGATATATATATATATATATGAGTAATACTTCAAGGCAACAGACATATCATCACCTCAAATATGTCAGAAATAAATAAATCGTATTTACATGTATTTAACCATTTTAGTCATTGTTTAATGTCTTCATTCTGTTGAACACTGTAATAAAGACACACTTCACATCTCTTACTTAGCATAGGCTTTCTTTCAAACAAGTCCAAAGTAGAAACCTGAGTTTTGAGTTCGTCTGACCTGAAAATGTAAAAAACAGCACTTTACAAAATTATTAGTACATAAACTGAGACTCATGTTTTTGGTTGTGGTCACTTTTTCTGCTTTTAATTTGTTTGTTGTTAAACTCAGAACTGCACAAATCGAAACCCGATTTTTAGCGTTATCATCTTTTAGATTTATGGCTGAACCACCGGAAGGCTACTGTTTCTGATAACGGAGAAGTTAGCGGACGCTGTTTTCGCATGATTTTAATTTTTATTAATATTCAGTCCACATGAAAGTTTTCAATTTCTTCGTCTGCCAATAACGAGTTTTCATGAAGACTATAACACAGTCATCAGAGCACCCACTTGCGCCAGTAAAACATACGGAATTTTTCACCTAAATTCAGTTTTTCATACGACTCTGGTTATATTGCAAATGCAAGTCTACAATTCTAACACGCTTTTTCTATTGGTTTTCTGGTCATCTATTTGGAACAAATCTTCAGCCTGGATGCACTTGCTAACGAAAGACTTGAACAGGAGAATATGTTAGTTTTAGTATTATTGCAGAAGACCAAATGAGTATTTGATACTGGACTGGATTTGCATGAAGATGCAATGGATTTTTTGCTAGCAGTAGAGTTTCAGGACGTTTTCCCCAAACATGGTGGATTGAAGTGGCTCCAACGATATTCCTGCTGATGACAGACTGCAAAAGTGAATGACAAATTAATTGGTCTAAAATAGGGTTTCGTTTAAAAGTTGTCCTTAACCAGTCTTGTGTATAATAGATGGATTATCTTGAAATGTTTTTACTGTGGCTAACAAACTGGCTCGTCGTTAGTGACAGCGTGATGTGTTGGCAGTTGAGCAACCAGTTCTTCTGTAAGGTCTTCTTTTACTGAGTGCACAGGGATATACTTTAGCCTCTATTTGATTTTTGCACACATCCGCACTCCTTCTGCTCAGATTATGCCAAATAATATACCAAGAATACAAGAATATTTGTGTCTGTGCTGTAAATAAAAACTATCATATCCGACCCTAGAAGCATCTGCGACTTACAGTATGATACGCATGCCAATTTATTTCTGTGTGGAGCAAAGAGAATCGAAAACATCAATCTTGGATGAATAGACATGTTAGCTGTGAAGTCCTCTTTGGTTTGCGGATTTGACGATTAAGATAGCTGGATAAAAGACGCGTAACAAAATCAACGAGCTGAGATTTGTTTTATTCGAGGTAGATGACAATATTTATTGCTTTGGAAGAAAAAACACCTATGTTTATCAATCCTTTGATGAATCAGTCAGTGACTTATTGTGGAGTGCATGATTCTTGTATCCACCTTTAAGAAGTTTGGAAATCAGAGATCAAAGACATTGTTGATTTCCTAGCATGTTTTCAAATGTTGAAACACAGCTTGCAAAAATATATCTGTGAATTATTCAAATGTTTTTGCATATGGGATGGCTTACCCAGACTTTGTAACTGTGCTATTCTATCAATGATCAAACATATATTTTTATGATAAACTTTGGGAAAGTTAGTAGAGCCTTGGATACCTTTTGTATGTGAATAAACGTAGGGTTGTCTGATAACTTATTAAGTCGTTCACCTTTGAAAGTGAGCCAGAAATATCCATCAGCTCACAGTTCATTGGGTTTTCCAGTTGAATGGATCGTACTCCCTCTGAATACACTATCAGATGCTTAAATACGTCAAACCCGGCATGGCCAGGTGTTAGGGCGCTCGACTCGCAATCTAAAGGTCGTAGTTTCGAATCCCCATCCCACCAAACATGCTCGCCCTTTCAGCCGTAGGGGCGTTATAATGCTAAATTAGGGACGCCTAGCGCAGATATCCTTCACGTAGCTTTGCGCGAAGTTCAAAAACAAACAAACTTGAATACGTTTCGTTCAGATTTGGCCGTTTTTTTATTCCTTTTCCAAAATATACTTTGTACATATCCTTATTTTTTTCCCTTTCGAATTATGTCATAGAGACTTACAATTGCCTCATTTCTGGAAAGGCTAATGTTCATAAATGATTCAACAAATTTGCTGCCTTTCGTCTCAGCTTTGAGCAAATCGTTTCTTACGTCAGAAGGATCGACGTCTTTTGTTGAGATGCTTATTATTTTTCTAGAACTCCAAAAACACTGAATTTTTTTCAAAGCAGTATAATATCATCTTCATCTTTTTTTTATTAAACGTTCACCTCCAGCATCTCTGTGACCTTCTTCGTGTATTCTTTTAATCCTAAACATTTTTTAATTGTCCTCTGTCAAACGAGTCATGTCAATGTGAGGTCACACACCAGTGATCATGCGTAGTGTTGTCGTGATGATGCCAACTGTTCATTTGCTATCTTTCCAAGGTTATTAATGCGGTCTAATTCCCGATGGTTGAGATTTGGTTGAAAGTTTTCTCTGCTTCTTTCATAATGAAGTAGTTGTTTGTTCACGTTGTTTCACGTCAACACGATACACAATGCTCCATCTGAATTAGTCCATATGATCATACAGGGGAACATTCTCGAAAATACATTCAGATAGAGACTTTATACGCCACCGCTTTCTGATCAAATAAGGTCCTTTAGTGTTTGAATCATGTCTATGTGCGTTTTTCTGAAGGAGAATATTAGGCTCTGGGTAAATATTTCGTCAAAAGTTTGCAGAAATGGCTTAAACTGGTCTTCTTTATGGTGTGTCCTAAAGTTTTTCCAAGTTCAACTTCCAAATATGATTCCAGAAACCTAAGCACGAATTTCTTCCAATAGGATCACCATAATGCTTCAGCAAGTTCAAGTGCTCTTCTTGCAATATGTTTTGTACCTTTATGTTCTTTATGCATTCCATACTCAATCAAAGACCTATCCTAGAGCTCGAACAAAGTTCATTGTAGTGTGGAACTTTCCAAGACATAAGACGAAATACTTACACTGGTTGGGATGACACTGTTACTGCTCTTTCGCTTTGCTGTACAGCAGGTGTCAAAACTGTGAGCTGATGACCAAGAATTTCTGAGCTATTCTAACAATGTACTATCGTGGTCCCCATTGTATCATACTTGGTGGCTGGTGATGGTATGATTGGTATAAATCCACTGGTATTGACAGAATTTTGAGCATGCAGGAATCATCTGGTCTGTTGTACTTACTACTTTTCTGCAGATTAATCAGATAAGACCAAGAAGATGAGAACCATTTTTTAACCAGTGTTAAATTTTACCTGAAAATCATGATGCTTGGATATACTAACACTCACTTGAAGTCAATTGCTTTGATTACGACCAGACTAATCAATGCTAATGAATTTGACATTTTCTTCAGCTGTTATTCATTTTTAAAATACAGCGATTTGAGTACGTGAAAAGTTTCTTTTTTGTCAATGAATTCTTCAAAAATATCAATGTTCTCATCTATATATTGAACAAAGTGTCCAGAAGCAAGATTTTATGGGAAAATTTTGCTGGTTGTTGTTACAAACATTTTTAAAGATAGTCTGTAATCGATATATATCTATTATCTTTTTCATACTTAATTGGATAAACGCTTATGTATAACCACTTATTGACAGATTTTGATCGCCTTGCTTTGTGAATTGCAATCATGCAATTTGGGAGTTAATTTTTATGACATTTTGAGCTGTACCTAACTATCTTCTTTTGTGGATTTTATTTCATTCTTTCTCAGTATCTACTGAACCCATAACTACCAATTCAAGAAACATATACAAACTTCCAGGAATGGCTGTTTTGCATGTTCTTCATGAGGTCCTTGATATGTGTTTCTATAGTCGCAAGATCCTGTCTTACTTTTGAGGCCACAAGATGAATCTATTTCATCCCCCCCCCAGTGGTCAGCTGCAAGTCTGCAGGCTTGCGACGCTAAAACTCGGGTTTCGATACCGTGGTGGGCAGATACAAATAGTCCGTTGTGTATCATTGCACTTAAAAAAACCCAAAATAAATCAAGCAAAGGCGAATCGATCTCTTTAGATATTCTTATTCATGTTGCAGACTTAAGGAATCGCCCAAGCAACGGTTGCTTTGTCAAATGCAAAAACCATTGTTACTGATGAAACTATGGGACATACTAATAGTGGCTGTGTCGAGTGGACACGCAAATTGTATTTTGTTAACATCATAATGGGCCAGCTATTCTGGAGTCATAAGCTTAGATATTGACTTGCTACTGGGATTCAAGGCTGAGAGTATACACATGGTCCACTTTAAAACCACAATCCTCTTCTAGAGTTAATGGAGTATTTTTTATCAAACATACTGTAAGTTTCTTGTCTTTGACCTGAATTTCTATTAAATTCGTAAGCTGTTAAATCAAGTTCAGCAATATTACAGCTGAGCGTTTCGTCTTAGTGTGTAACTGTATGACACTTTTGTTCAATAATTTTTGTCAAAGTATATTCTAATAAAATATACATTTACTAGCTGGAGTACTCGTCCCCTTGATGGAAGCTATGTAAATTCATGATTAATGAAAGGTTGTCTTAGGACATGAACAGTTGCTTCCCATATATGAAATTGTGAAAAACGCCCATAAAAACTGCAAAACACAAAATTTTGAACCGGAATTTTGTATCTATCTCCGGATTGACCCAACAAACCCTCATGCCAAATTTGGTGAAGGTCCATCAACAGAGGGCGAAGTAATGGTAAAAAAACGTCCATAAAAACCGCAAAATGCGAAACTCAAAATTTGTATGTATCTTCCCATGGACCCAATGAACCTCCGTACCAAATTTGGTGAAAATCCATCCACGGAAGGGGGAGGTAGCGGTAAAAAACGCCCATAAAAACCGCAAAATGCGAAACTCAAAATTTATATGTATCTCTCCATACACCCAATGAATCTTCCTACCAAAGTTGGTGAAAATCCATCCAAAAGAGGTGAGGTAGTGATAAAAAAAATGCCCATAAAACCGAAAAACGCAAAAATGAAAATTTATATCTATCTCCGCATGGACCCAACAAACTTTAATGCCAAATTTGGTGAAGATCCATCAACAGGGGGCGAGAAGTAGTAGTAAGAAACGCGAAAACGCCCATAAA
>NW_013668321.1:140639-145812 GCF_000517525.1 Limulus polyphemus
TCATACTGCATATTGTTTGTTTGTGTGAAGTTAAGCACAAAGCTACACAAAGGGCTATCTGTGCTCTGCCCACGAAGAGTATCTAAACCGAGTTTCTAGCGTTGTAAGTCCGCAGACATACCGCTGTTCCACTGGGGGGGGGGGGTCATACTGCAGAATAAGGCATAGCAAGACTTAATGTCCCACTGAGGCTGTTTGGTTTCTAAGATATACAAATATTCAAGACACTCCACTACGTCTCTAAATGTGTCTTAATTGCATTACATTTTTTTATATAAAATTATTCTCTCACTTTCTCTACACCACTATCAATTCATTATTTAAGAGTTTGTCTGATTTTTGGCAAAATATGCAACAATTACATTTCGCCCAAACTTTGTCATTCTAAACTCTAGTAGACAGACATCTGAAATAACACAGAAAAAATAGTTTAAAACTTATCAGTTCTCAGTTTAATTAAAACATTTTAAAAATGTAGAGCAATGACCTAAATAAAACGATGAGAAAATAATGTCAAAGCACCACGATTTCTTTCTTCAATGCTCCCCAGTGGCACAGCGATATGTTTGCGGGCTTACAACGCTAGAAACCGGTTTTCGATACCCGTGGTGGGCAGAGCACAGATATACCATCGTGTAGCTTTGTGCTTAACTTCAAACAAACTTTCTTTAATTAAAGTGGTACGTTGTTTTCTGAAAAATAACTTTAGTTTCATTTTGAAAACTTTACTACCGGAAAGAGATTTTTTAGAGGAAATAAGCACACTATTCTAACAAATTTGAGTATTTTTGACCACATTTTTAACTTAATGACCTAGACTGACCTTCCCCATGACTATAACTCTAGACTCATCTGATACACCTATAGGAAGAGATCTAGCATATGGAAGCTTTTACACTCTCATGTCAGACCAAAGTTATGAATCAGAATTTTTGCCACCACGGTAAACGCATCATTGTAAGAACTATAGAATAAAGTTTCATTACATTGAGAAGCTTAGCTTTGTTTGCTATTTATATTAACATATAACACTAACATTTTCTTCAGAAACTAATCTCTATGAGTTAAGGATTAAAACAAAGATTCTGTTTCTTTAACGTCACCTCAGTGTTTCTATGTTTATTTGTTTTCCATTCATTTATGAGTTCTTTGAATTGTAAGTAATAAAGTATCTGTATATATATATATATATGTGTGTGTGTGTGTGTGTGTTTATCATTTAATAATATTTTTCATATGTTTATAATACTTCCTCTCTAAAAATGTATTTTTTTAATATTACTCTATTTGAAGAAAAATAATAACTGTTCTCACCTCTCATTATTTTAATTGATTAATACCAATTCTAACAAAGAATACCATTGATAATACTTATGATTTATACCAAAATAACGTTTCAATTAACATTGTATAGGCGGCGCTATCTCCAATCTGTATGCGATGCTAGTTGCCCGGCACAAGATGTTCCCTAACTACAAGCAACAAGGATTAAAAACTCTACCCCAGTTAGTTATGTTCACCTCGGAACATGTAAGGACAGTTTTCATTGGTGATATCTATATAGCTCTATTTGTAATATTAATTATGATTGGATAAACATAAGTAATATTATAGTCGTTTTCTAAAGTATTTAAGCATACTATTGGAAGAAAAAACTTTCACTGGTTAATTATAGTTGGTGTTGACGTGCGGCATATGATTTTATACTTTCAATCTTGTCATATTCGTCAATAATTTAACCAGTTATTTATATAAGTTCAGATACGTTGTGAAACCTACAGCTTATTATAATGATATTATTTTTGTGTTATATTGGTTTACTTATAACGAAAAATCAACATGAAGAGCTGAAACAAGTTAGTTTAGAATATAGACTTGTGAGTATTTTAATACACCAGCTTAGTGTAAAAATACAGCAATATTGGAATATTTACAATGCTACATTAGATTACTCAATCATAATTCCGTCATAAGCCAGGCTTGGTTTTCATTAAAATCGAATGAACAAACATGAAAGTAAAAAATAATATCTGGACAATTCGGCGATGATTTTAATATCTGATTAAAATTCGAATTAATCAAAACATTATCATAGATTTATGATAAATATTTGCGTGTTCTCACATTCATAACTAGTGGTAACGAGACACCATTTATACATTGAAAGATTACGTGTTCACACACAGACTTTCAATCATTCTCCTCACAACCAGGCTAAACGTTGAATTACTTTTACAGTTCTTCTATACATATTTATATTATGTAATAAAGAAAATTAAAGCAATTTTAATGATTGTATAGACCACTATTAATTTAAAGCACTATTACATATTAAAATGAGTCAAAGTAAATATTTAGAACGGGAAAACATCAAAGGTAGGTTAAGTGAGAAGAGGTTGTGGAATACCGAATCTTTAAGCCTTGTGACTATCGCCAACTTTTAAGAATTTAGCAACAAAGTCTTTTTTTGAACTTGTAGTTCTGAATATGTCTAAACTATGTCCTAAAAAATAAAAATAAATTTCCAGGTGTACCAGGGGTGGTCTACTAATTAGCGCGCTAGGCTTAGAATCGAAAGATTTAAGATTCGAGCCGATATATACTGCTGAACATACTTTGCATTTTCAGCTGTGAGGCCGTTTTAACCTTGACGGTTAATCCCATTATTCAATTAATAATACGTACAAAACAGGCGGCGTTTAATACTGATAAATTCCCTCCTTCTGGTCAGCACCTCTAAATTAGGGATGGCTACCTGTCTGACTTGGTCATTTAGCCAATATGTGGTACAAGAAACCTTAGATAGCTCAAAATATTAGAATAACCAAATACACACTTAGGTAGAAAACATAACTCGGATAATTTATAAAATGTTTGCAAGATATTTCAAGATTTTCGTGGGAGAAGAATAAAAACGTGCGATTTCTGAAAAATAAACAAATTGATGGTCTTTTCCCAATAATTTATTGTAAAAGAATTACAGAATTACTTCAAAAGACTACCATTTCCTATTTCAGAAATACCACAATCTTTCAGCCACGCCGTTTTTAACATCTTACTAATATAAAAACAAAACAAAGAAAATCAGACCAAATATTGACTTTTTCAACCGAGAGCTTTTAATCACACTAATGTAGCTACAGGTTTAGAAATAAAACACAAACTAAATTTTGAATCCTTCTAACCGCCACCAGGTGCCAGTAGAATGCACTTCTACGCATCGTGGTTTGTTTTCAATTTCATGCAAAGCTACACGAGGGCTATCTACGCTAGCCGTCTCTAATTAAGCAGTGAAAGACTAGAGTGAAGGCAGCTAGTCATCACCATCCACCGCCAACACTTGGGCTACTCTTTTATCAACGAATAGTGGGATTAACCGTCACATTATAACGCCCCCACGGCTGAAAGGGCGAGCACATTTGGTGGTACGGAGATTTGAACTCGCGACCCCCAGGTTGCTAGTCAAGCGCCCTAACCCCCTGATCATGCAGGGGCCCCTATGAATCATAAGAGTGCTGCAACGATTCTAAAATTACAATAAACCTTGAAGTAAATGTTAAAGCGTATTGAAGTTGTGAAGTAAAAACTAAGATAATCTACTGCAGGTAATGCTTCCAACAGTAAAAACAAATCTGATAAAATCCACTAGAATTCTCGAAAGTTTAATTTAAACAGTTTTAAGCAACAGTCTTCTGACAAATACATCAACAGCTTGTTGGTTACTCTAGCTTATATCTTTTGTTACAAGTAATATTAATTACTAATATGGCAGCATAGAATAAAGTACTCTGGAACAAAAGGAAAAATCACTCTTCTTAGATAATGATGTGTTTTAAGATATTTTATGTTTGTTTTAATGTAAATGTACTTTTCTTAAAAATCATTGAACTTAAATTGTAATCTTATGAGATGTCAACTGATTGTTGTTGCTAATAATTACGAAATCTTCATTTTGGAACGAGAATAGGGATTACTGTGAATTTCTCACAGTTTCTTAGAAATGATAGCCAGTTTTTATTCAAATAGTATTAAAAAATAAGATTTTTCTTCTACTTCGTAGAACGTTTGCTTGACTAAACAGCTTCATGATGAGACAGAAATGAATCACGGCACGTGCTTAGGACGCCACATATTTTTAAAAAAATTCACGATTGAAGTATAAACACTATGACTGCAGCAAAACCATGTAACAAAGTAAACCCAGAATATTTAATTAATTCTTGCATCTAGAGATATACTAATGCACAGTTATACTTTTAGAAACCGTTTGTACAAATTTCGTCTGGTGACTGTTAGTATAAATGTTGCCTGATGATTGGTTTAGTGATATTACTGTAAGATGATTGGTTTAATGTTAGTTTCAGTTTAATCTAAACTGGTTTAATATTACTTTCACGATAAATGAAAAAAACATATGTGTCTCCAGTTTTTTTTCTTCTTTTTTTAGAGTCATTATTCCATCAAAGGTGCTGGAATGGTGTCTGGACTAGGTACAGATAATGTCATTGAGGTTCCATGTGACGACAGGTAAATATTCAATCGTGTTTATTCTTTTATCTTTTTAATCTTTTATACTGAATTGTTTACAGTAAGTAAAACTTAGCACGTCAAAAGTAATTTTGAAAGAGGCAAGTACTACAGAGATCTCAGTCTTTTCTTCTGTGGTATGAGAAAAAAAAACGCTTTATATCTAAACTATATTTATTCTAGGTAATTTTATCAGACGTCTTTGTCTAGGCGCATAAATTTGACCAAATCCGAAGAACATTCCTAAATAAGCAAAAATCATATGCACAACTAATGGAAAATATAAGAAAAATTCTTCAAGTTCTTTGATGAATTCTTAATCGGGTTTCAGCACTAAACCAATATAGGAGATTTCATGAAACACTATTCACATCTTAATCAGGTTTCAGCACTAAACCAAAGTAGGAGATTTCATGAAACACTATTCACATCTTAATCAGGTTTCAGCACTAAACCAAAGTAGGAGGTGTTCATGAAACACTATTCACATCTTAATCAGGTTTCAGCACTAAACCAAAGTACGATATTTCATGAAACACTATTCACATCTTAATCAGGTTTCATCACTAAACAATGAATAGTGTTTCATGAAATCTCCTACTGATTAAGATGTACTTTGGTTTAGTGCTGAAACCAAGGAGATTTC
>NW_013668321.1:146812-152841 GCF_000517525.1 Limulus polyphemus
ACCAGAGCTTGTTCATCCTGTAATTACAGTTACCAGAGCTTGTTTATTCTGTAATTACAGTTACCAGAGCTTGTTCATCCTGTAATTATAGTTACCAGGGCTTGGGTGCTTTAGATATAAAATTAATGAAGATTAATTAATCATTATTTAGCAACTGTTTTGAACTCAGTATTTCAGTATTTTGAAGCCATATTTTACTAGGTAACTTGATATTGGCTAATATTTACTTGGTATCGTCTAATAAGTTTTACTTAAAACTCTGATATTTAATACCTTGATTGTTACTGTATCAGGTGCACTTAGTAGTTAAACATTTCATTTTTTTGTATTTCCTGGAGCTTATGGGGCTTTAAAATAGTTGGTACAGTGCTGTTTAAAACTTTATCAATATTTTAATACAAATAGATGCTTTATCAATCACAAGTATTTAGTGTTCATACGTTATAGCACTGAAACATGACTTGTTAGTACTAAGTAAATTTGACGTTGATTGTGATTAAGCTTCTAGTATGATAAAGTGTTTGCTACCAAAATAACTTCAAGCACGTTGTATATGAAACTGTATTTGGTATTATTCTGATAGGACCCCATAGTAGCAAACACTTTGTCATACTAGAAGCTTGGTATTATTCTGATAGGACCCCATAGTAGCAAACACTTTGTCATACTAGAAGCTTGGTATTATTCTGATAGGACCCCATGTAGGATGTGTTCATGAAACACTATTCACATTTCAGTTTTTTCTCTTTTAGTATTATTGATGCCAAATATAGGTTTATTTAGCGATATTACCTATATTTACAGTTACCTATTAGTTGATTTGCACCCTCCACCTCTACACAATACTTCTAAACCTGTAGGTTTGGTTTTGTTAAGCTTTAAGTACCCTAGTGGTTTCGGATAGAAACAGACATTGTGTAGATCATTAAAGCTTTATAGCAGTGTGAATGCTACCATCTCCAGATCCTTCCTGTATTCAGAATATTTAAAGATGTTAGTCAAGACCTCCTATAAACCATTTATGTAAACAAAAAGCATGTTTCTTTAATGTTCCAACAGCTAAAGAGTGAGTCGTATAAAAAAAGCCCATGAAACCTAGTTACAAAAATCTATTGTAATGTTTTAAGTGAAAAACGGGAAGTCAGGTTACGAAGCACAAATTATTAAATATTTCTAATTACTGATTAGAATATCACTTTAAGTCTATTTAAATTGTGCGAATGTTATATTCATGATGTTAGGAAAACACGTAAGTTCCAGAAAGCAATTTAACTCAAAATTACGATACCCTACAACCCGAGCGCTTTCGAAAAGTAGACCCTCCTTCTTCAGGGACAAACTAGGAATAATCGTGTAAAACAAAGTTTGAGATAACATGAAGAGTAAGTGACGTCGTGCAAGCTACCATGGTAATCCGGAAGTGTTTTGAGTAGTCTTCAATGTATTGTTATAAGTGTTTCTCATTTCCGGTGCAATACTACCGGAAACAATAGTGTTATGTATAAAAAAAAATCAAGAGATGTATTGTTTTACAAAAGAAAAATGGTCGAGAGAAACTACACTAAATGTTAATAATGTAAAATATAAGTGTAGTGTGAAGAGTGGTTAAATAAAGGAGTGTTAATATTATATCCTTAAAACTAATATTTATCAGTGGTTTAATAAAAAGTAATTTATACACAGGGAAGTAAAAAAAGTTTGGTTACTTGTTAACATCTGGAGTTATAAGGACTTAATATCTAGCCATGTTTTCCAGATACATAAAATTATGTTATCCTTGACAGAGATAGCTTGTTTGTTTTGAATTTCGCGCAAAGCTACACGAGGGCTATCTGCGCTAGCCGTCCCTAATTTAGCAGTGTAAGACTAGAGGGAAGGCAGCTAGTCATAACTACCCACCGCCAACTCTTGGGTTACTCTTTTACCAACGAATAGTGGGATTGACCGTAACACTATAACGCCCACACGGCTGAAAGGGCGAGCATGTTTGGTGTAACGGGGATTCGAACCCGCAGATTGCGAGTCGAGCGCCCTAACCACCTGGCCATGCCGGGCCTACAGAGATAGCAAGGTTAGAATTACCTTGACAGCTCGTATGAAGAAACGTTTCAACTAGGATATAAAGAATAATCGTTTCTGATGTTTTTGTAGTATATCAAGTGGTACTTATATTAAGCAAACTTTTTCTATGCTTCTATGTACTGAAATTGAGTGTGGGTCGGTGAAGAAGACATCTCTTGTAGCTCTACGGTCCAAAGAAGGCCCTATTATCGTTGCCTCAGAAGGCCCTATTATCGTTGCCTCAGAAGGCCTTCTTATTTACCTTTGGTGTCGTAGTGCCAAAGAACTTGAGTTGTTGTTTTTCAATTGAAAAGTCTTAAATTGTTTTTGCAGTTTTAGATTTGTAATCATGACTGATGTGATTTACCGAAATATTTATTCCAAGTTAACATGTATACAAAATACTGTTGTTTCTATAAATAGGTAAAAACATCCCACAAAACTATAACCCTGAAGGCATTAGTCAAGTTTCCGTTATCTTGACATATTTGTGACACGTCCTCAAAGTTTAGTTGGTTCCATTTTCTGGACCAGTTAAAATACTACACAAGTTTCATTACAGTGAAATGCAAAAATGTTATACTTAATAAACTGGAAGTATAGGCATAATGTATGGAAACATCTCCTTTGGTTTGCCAGCTAAATATATTTACATAGAAGTTTCGTGTCTTCCAAATAACTACTACTCATTAAAGTTATTCCCTCAAATAACAATCTGAGTAGTAATGCTAAAGTCAGTTCTTTTTATAACACTAAAAAGAATAATCCAAAGTTAGGTTTTAATAAAAACCTTGGAAAGGTTGAACTGTAATAAATCTGCAGTTAGTCTGCCAAAGCTATTACTCCACGCATGACGGTTGATATTTTTTCGATGAATTTGGTGTAGAGTTTTTTTTATAGATGCAACTTACTTTCTAAGCCACCTGGATAAGTCTCAAACGGTATTGCTATCGTTTTACTCTGTGTATAACCTCCGCTAAAATTTAGTTTATTTTTCTATATAACGTTCCTTTTTTTTGTATTTTCTGACTTTCATTGTTATAATTGTGTGTTGAAGGGAACAACTGACTCCGCCATCATGTAAATCATTATTTTTCGTAGCATGACTATGAACAAGATCAAGAACATTAGGTTACACAAGCCAACACTAAAGTTTTCGGCATTAAAAATTTACAAGTAGACTCTCACGCAGGTATTGATATAGATAAAATACAAAATGTGCTTGATTTGCAAGTCAGTGTGAGTCACATAATACATGATTTTTTTAACATGTAGATATCTTCAATGAAGCCAGAATTGGTGATTGACTTTCTACAAATGGCTGAAGCAGCTTTCGAAATAAACAAAAACTTGTAAATACTCACAATTTCATTCTTGGATAGCTTAAACAGTAAAACAGTGAGCTTATTTTTCTTTCTTAAGACAGCAGCTATTAAACAAGAATGAAAAATACCTGCGCAAAATGATGCGTAAACATAATAGCCAATAACAAAACAAATGACTAAAACAAAATTGTGCATGAGCGGTGATTTCAAGGGTTGTTATTTTTATTTCTTGAAATACAATATCGAATTATTTATATCGATTCAACTTTATTGAGATTTCTTTTGGTGATCTTTTGTTGAGTTAAAAATGAGGTTTTATTTTGACTATTTGTTTGTTGTTAAGCTCAAAGGTACATAATAGGTTATCTAAGCTGTGCCCATCAAGGGTATCGAAACCTGGTTTTTAGCTTTGCAATTCTTCATGCTTACCGCTGACCCAATGGGGGCTCTTTTGACAGATGAGTAGAGATTTTTCTCATGTAAACTAGCATATAATAATGGCTCTTAAAATTGAGAGATTCCTTATTAAGTAAAATGTTAAGAAAAATCACTGAATGTGCTGAAGACAAATATATCTTGATGGTTTTCATGAATTATATTTTTATTTTCCTATTACTACTTCCATTGATGCATTTTACAGGGGTAAAATGATTCCAGCAGAACTAGAGAAAAGAGTTCGTGAGGCAAAAGCCAAAGGTCAGCGCCCATTTTTCGTTAACTGTACAGCTGGAACCACGGTGCTCGGCGCATTTGATCCTATTCATCCCCTAGCGGATATCTGTGAAAAATACGACATGTGGCTCCATGTGGACGTAAGTCGTGTGTTATGTTTCTTGTTATATATATAATGAATAACTTTACAAATGTGGCACTTGAGATGTTAAAAATTATCAGTATTACCAAATTATTAAATTGTATATATAAACTAGCCTAAATTAGTTATGGTATAGAAAGACAGAAAATGCGTTAAACATTACCTTTGACGTCCGTACCTTAGAATATGTTAAAAAAGATCTACATACAATAACAAAACTGAGTTATACTGAAAATTCTTGCTGGCTTTATTTGGTAAACGAATTGGCACAAGTTACCTCCAAATAATATAATCACATTTCAAACCTAAGCACAGATTTCATAAAATGTAACATCGTTCCTTACGAACACAAGTCATTATTTTATCCTAGGCTGCCTGGGGTGGAGGCTGTCTACTCTCGCAAAAATACAAGTCTCGCCTGGCTGGCATCGAAAGGTATATTTATTGTATTTTTTTTAAAACAAAGCAGCAGTAATAATTATTTGTATAGATATTAAAGAAATAGGTAAAAATAATACCGATGGAAACAAAACTTCCAATATCTTAAAAACCAGACGTTAAAATATAATTTGTTTAATAAAATCAACTCACGGATAATACCGAGCTCTAGCTACTGATGAAGAATCAAATAACAATAATGTTTATTTGTTTTGGTAAATAAACGATTTCTCTATATTAAAGTTTCCAACTGAAGCTTTCAGATAGCAGTAATTTATAGCTGCTCTTTCCAGATTTATCTCAAACTTTCTCATGTTGTTTTCAATTAAAGCAAATGAAAACAGAGATTTATATTTTATTTTAAGGAATTTTAGGCTTTGGAGTAGCAATAGAAACATTATTCTATTACCAATGACTGCTTGGAGATTCCTGGCAATAATAACGTTTCAGATCAAAGTAAGCACCAACACGAAGATTGAAACGTCACCAGTACCAATAATCCCCTAGCGGTTGTTGCACGTACCTATTTCCAATCAAAGACTTATTCATATAGAACAGTTATGGAATACGTTTTTCCGAATGATGAAGGTTCTTTTTGTGTTTTTTAACAGTGATCGGTATAGCTTTTTTACCATTGTGACCAGCCTCAACCATATCTACCACGTTCTTCCAGTAAAAAGATATTGTTTCGTGTCACGTAATGATAATAATAAACATAAATAAACAAATCTGTGTTACTACCTTTAAAATATGATTTGTAAATCGATTAGATAAAATTTATAATAATTACAATTCAATCGCTTAATCTCGTTCACACTATACCAGTTGTTGTTCATGAAAACTAATGATGATGATTTATATATATATATATCGCCTAGACCACTTTTATGTCTGTCGTATCCCAGCCGGCCTGATGAGTCTTGGTATTGCTCGAAAGGCCTAGTCAGCACTGGATATGGTAGATGGAGTGTGTTTGACATATTATAACATATTCTTATCTCACTCAAGGGTTCTTAGAAATATTAAAGACATTCAAAATACAGATGGCTTAAGTTTGGGTATTGAAGATATTCAGTTAAACTACCATATAACCTTTAAGTATGATAACAGAGTATCTCATTGTTGAAAACTCCTTATCATTCTTTTAAAATAGAGTTCAGAATACTGCATCTCTTATTCTGTATAAGTCCACTTTTTGCCATATATAAACTATATTGATATTTTCTTACCGTCCCGATTCAGATCTCAGTCGGTCACCTGGAATCCACATAAGTTGATGGGTTCTCTGCTCCAATGCTCAACTGTTCACTTCAAAGAGGATGTAAGTAATACAGGGTGAATTTAACGCATATTCGAAGTTTTGGTTTAGTGCTGAAACCTGATTAACATGT
>NW_013668321.1:153841-168465 GCF_000517525.1 Limulus polyphemus
AAATTGAACAAGATTTGGTAACTGTAATTACAGAATAAACAAGCTCTGGTAACTGTAATTACAGAATAAACAAGCTCTGGTAACTATAATTACAGAATAAACAAAATGTTTTAACTGTAATTACAGAATAAATGGAATGTTTTTGTTCTTTTAAATAGGGTCTTCTAATAAGCTGTAACATGTTGTGTGCAGACTATTTGTTCCAACAAGACAAGCACTATGACGTAACTTACGACACAGGAGACAAGGTTATACAATGTGGTCGGCATAACGACATTTTCAAGCTCTGGCTGATGTGGCAGTCAAAGGTAGCGTAATATTACCACCCGTTCATGTAACCCTAGCCCACGGTAAGTAACCTCAGGGCCGTAGTATTTATTACCAAATATTTTGAAACTAAACTTTTTTAATAGTAGTGTACAAGAGTTATTGACCTTCTGACTAATCTCAATAAACACTGCACGCTTTAATCTTTAAGTTTGAATTTAGATCTTTCACTGCCATGTCATATCCATCTTCATTTCTAGAATACTACCATTTGACTCGGGAATTTTGTAACACCACGAAGGAAGGGCATGACCCTTCAAACTTACCAAAATTTGCTAATTTAAAGATTGAGATAAGTAACGAAATATTAAAACATTGGCTTTTTTTATTATTACTCTAAGTACAAACCAGGCAGTGGTGGAGTTGTTTAGCTGTAAACCAGACAGTGAAAGAGTTAAACTAAACTAGCCTTATAAATTAGTAACAGTGAAAGAGTTAAACTAAACTAGCCCTATAAATTATTAACAGTGAAAGAGTTAAACTAAACTAGCCTTATAAATTATTAACCTAAAATTGTACAATGTACTTCTTCAAAAGTAGGTTCTAATACTTAGGTTTGGAGATACCACCCATGGATTTAGTAACTTGTAGCAAGAACATTATTACTTTGTGTGATAGAAAGACTGGCGTTTACATCTTCGTGTTTATGAAATTTTACTTATACGAAGATGTTATAATAATATCTGCTGAGAAGCATACATTAACATAAATACAATAGAGAAACTTTAATTTCTTATCGTTGAAGCATCTGGGTCTACTCCCTGTACTAAGTCTCATTTTTAAAATGAATATAGTAAAACTAAGTAAAGAAGACTAGATACGTGACTTTTACCAGTCCTAAATTAGCATCTTAGCAATGTTTAAAACGTGAAACAGTTTCATAGAATTTACGTAGTTTTTTTGTTTGTTTGTTTTTATTACAGTTAGGGAATTACGTATCAGAATGATCCACAAATGCAAATAAAAAAGTGTTATACGTTATAAACAAATATACTGATGTAGGAATATTAATGACAGCAAAGTCTACACCTACCTGGTACCTGATGATGACGTTGTACTTTTCTAATAGAGTTTCCTTCACTACCCACTCAAGCCGTCTCCAAACTTTATATACTACACCTACTTAGCAGATCACCTGTTTCCTCATCTTACTACAAGTACTTTGCAGACCGTGTTTTTTACTTATCATACTACACATACCTTACAGATCATTTGTTTCCTTATCATACTGGGCCCGGCATGGGCAGGTGGTTAGGTCACTCGACTCACAATCTGAGGATCGTGAGTTCGAATGCTCGCCCTTTCAGCTGTGGGGCGTTATAATGTGCAGTCAATCCCACTATTCGTTGGTAAAAGAATAGCCCAACAGTTGGCGATGGGTGGTGATGATTAGCTGCATTCCCTCTAGTCTTTCACTGTTAAATTATGGACGGCTAGTGCAGATAGCCCTCATGTAGCTTTGCGTGAGATTCAAAACAAACTAATATTCTCATACCATTCCTACTTTGCATATTGTATGTTATATTACTTATCCTTGTGCTAGATTTAAACTCTTATTTCTGAACAATAATGATACGAAACAAAAACGACGCTGTTTTTTCTTGCTGATAAGCTTGATAATTTTAAGGCAATTAACTTGTATTATCTTATATCAATAAAGTATCCTTACGCTGGTTTTTGTTGTTTAACAATAGAATTGTAACTACCTGAAAATTCATATTTGCATTACAAAGAAGATATAAAATTTGAAAACATTGAGTGTTTTTTAATACGGTTATTTTATGCTAAATAATATTCTATGAATAAAATATAAAACATTTAAGAGTCATGGATTATGTTTACTAGTATTTCCTAATAAAACACTTCTAGTAAAATGGTAAAAAGTAATTTTAAAAAGATCTGTGGGGGGACAAATAAACAATGAATTTGTTTTTACATTTTTAAGGTGTAATGTGTTAAAACATTACAGGCAACGTGTGAAAGAAGTTTAGGATCGTTCTGATGATATTTTGTATGTCTCCATACCTTTTTAAACATTTACGTCTGTTTATTCGCTATTTATATTGTACATTTCTGTAATAGTAGAATACAGGTGTTTTGAACTATATTTATGCGTCTGTGTAATTTCAACAAGTTGTTTTTTGGAATAATTATTAAATACATGTGAGTAGTTACTTACTGGGCCATGTCAAACAAATGGTCAATATGCTTTTCGTATCCTTTCGTGCCCTATAAAGAAGATAATATAATAATAGCTTAAATTATTAATTGTTGTTGTTAATCTTTAAAAATTCAGCATGCATTTTTTGGAATATTATATTACTCAAAAATGACATGGCAGCTGAGCCTTAAACTTAAACAAGAAAATAAAAAGAATAAAATCAGTAAAAAATTGGGTATATACATAACGATTTTCTCATTCCCTGGTTTAAAAATTAAACGATATTATACGACCAATAAATTGATATTTGATCGTTTCTAATCATTTACTGCCGTACATAGAAATAAATATTTAGATATCAATTAAACACTATTGTTTTGATCACATGTACAAGTTTTGTTGTAGAACATAATGTACATATGCATAATATTCACTAGAATGTTTAAGACAGGCGTGGTTTAGTGATTAGCGTACAGGGCTGTGGATCGTATGGTCTATGGTTCGAGGTGTGAGGTCACTGAACATAACCCGCACTTTTAGCTGTGGGATCGTTATAACAGATAATCCCGTTTTGGGGTTCCAGGATGTCGGTCACTCTTGACTGGCTACCCTTCCCTGAGTCAATAGTTCAAAATTAGGGACTGCTATACCTAAACCCTAGGGATCTCTTTTATGACCGTTCAGCCCATGTGCGTATAAAGAATTAAATATTTTTAAAATTATACACAGATGATCTTTTTATTGGTCAGCAGATGTATATCCTATCTCGTGCATATTCTGTTATATATATGTGTGTGTTTTTTGTGGACTATTTGTTCACTCGTAAAACCTTTATAGGTATGTTTAATCTAACTATTAAATTGTCAGTGAAGCTCAAGTTTAAACTAAACTTCCTTGCACCAGAGTCTTGTTATTCTTTTCATGGACCAACGGAATTGTTTAATAATTTTAACGATAATTGATATCACTAATTACTTAATGATTTATGCTACTACCTATGGCAACAGGAGTTTTACAAATCAAAGTCATAATCTAGGCCAATTGTCGTGTAGATATAAAGATGACTTAAATTGACAAGAATCTTTTGTAATTCTAACCACACCCTAAATCAACAATAGTTTTGTTAATTATTCCAGTAATTATACGTTTAACATAAAACTAACATATTTTTTTTTAGTTATATGGTGAAAAAAATAAAGGAAAGAGGCGATAGGTTTTACATGGTGTTGGAAGAGGTGAGTTTCTTTAGCGCTTTTCTTATCATTCTGTCCATTTGTTTCTTTAACATAGATTTTTTTTGTTGTCGTTAAACAAGAGACGCTAGCAGTCTCAACTTTCTTTCTTTTTTTTTTTTTTTTGTATTGGACAAAACCAAACTCTTTTTTTTTAAGATCTTGTTTGCAATAATAAATCTTAAATTTTGGTTCACTAAAAATTTTCTTTTGTTCGCCCATTTTTTCACATTTTCATTTTATATTTTTTTCTTTTCATCATTAAAAATATTTTGTATTGAGAGTCTTGTTTTCAAGACCTAGATGCATGTCATTGCTTATATATTTTTTTCGATGTATTAACGTATGATTTTACACAATGTTCCTGGTTTATACTTTTTTCGTACATGCTAGCTTCCACTGTCTTTAGTTGTGCTTTCACATTTGATTAACTTAAATTGGTTCAAATCTGTATATATGTATTTTTAATTTACATTAATCCGCATGTTGACTGTTTTATAATATGCTCTATTATTGTTTGCATATGTGCCATTCGCTGCAATTATCTATATATTATTATATCGTTCTATGTATTTTATGATACCATAGTTCTGTATTTCCACCACTCATTGTATTTTAACCAACCTTTTTCTCTATATCTTCATTATTCTATGTGTTCTAGCCAACCTTATATCCATATTTATAGTATTACATGTTTAAGCTATCTTTCTCTGTATACCTGCACTATTCCGTACGTTCTAATTTTCCCTCTCTCTTATGCCTACATTATTATTTATGTTTTAATCTACCTCTTCTCTACTATTCTATGTATTCTAATCTACCTGATCTTTTTACTTGCACTATTCTATGTATTCTAGTCTATCCGATCTCTATACTTGCACTATTCTATGTATTCTAATGTACCTGATCTTTTTACTTGCGCTATTCTATGTATTCTAGTCTACCCCATCTCTATACTTGCGCTATTCTAAATATTCTAATCTACCTTATCTCTATACTTGAACTATTTTATGTATTCTAATCTACCTGATCACTATCCTTCCATTATTGTATGTATTCTAGCCTACCTGATCTCTATACTTGCACTATTCTATATATATTCTAATCTATCTGATCTCTCCATCCACACTATACTTTGTATTCTTATTTACCTTTCCTCTATATTTGCTCTGTTCTATATATTCTAATCTACCTGATCTCAATTCTTGCACTATTTTTTGTATTCTAATCTACTTGATCTCTCCATCTACATTATAATTTGTATTCTTATTTACCTTTTCTCTATATTTGCTCTGTTCTATATATTCTAGTCTACCTTCTCTCTACATCTACACTATTCTATGTATTCTAGTATACCTTCTCTCTACATCTACACTATTCTATGTATTCTAGTCAACCTTCTATCTACATCTACACTATAATTTGTATACTAGTCTACCTTCTCTTTACATCTACACTATTCTATGTATTCAAGTCTACCTTCTCTCTACATCTACACTATAATTTCTATACTAGTCTACCTTCTCTCTACATCTACACTATTCTATGTATTCAAGTCTACCTTCTATCTACATCTACACTATAATTTGTATACTAGTCTACCTTCTCTCTACATCTACACTATTCTATGTATTCAAGTCTACCTTCTCTCTACATCTACACTATAATTTGTATTCTAGTCTACCTTCTCTCTACATCTACACTATAATTTGTATTCTCATTTACCTTTCCTCTATATTTGCACTCTTCTATGTGCTCTCACTTACCTTACCTCTGTAGCTATAGTATTCTATAGACTAACCCTATAGTTTACCTGTGTCTAGACTTTCCTTGGTTATACATTTTTTACCCTGTTTATGTGCACTTTTAAAATCGGCTTCAGTTACTTTAAATCTAAATCTACCACAAACATTGTGTAAACTGGTAGCCAAAATACGTTTTAAGATATTTAACGCGCGATTACACAAACCTCTATTACAGCCTGAGTGTGTGAACGTTAGTTTCTGGTACGTCCCTCCTAGCCTCAGGAAACTACCTCACAACAGGGAAAGAGAAATCAAGCTCGGACAGGTAAGAAATGGCTTCTCTTTCACTTCTCAGAACATTTATTGTGAAACCATGTAAATTCATGCTTGCGCTATAAATTAACAATGAAGTGAAAGTTAATTTTTACGGTTTAAAGGATTTTGAATATGAAATGAGGAAAGTAAGAGGAATGTGGAAAAAAAAACATCTAATAATTAATTTTGCTGTTTCTTATAAAATATTTCGTTGGCCAGGTGGTTAGAGCGCTTTACTCGCCATCTGAGGGTCGCGGGTTCGAATCTCCGTCCCATCAAACATGCTCGTCCTTTCAGCCGTGGGGACATTATAATGTGACGGTCAATCCCACTATTCGTTGGTAAAAGATTAGCCCAAGAGTTGGCGGTGGGTGGTGATGACTAGCTGCCTTCCCTCTAGTGTTTCACTGCTAAATTAGGGACGGCTAGCGCAGATAGCCTTCGTGTAGCTTTGCGCGAAATTCAAACAAACCACACATCTCAGCATCAATTGTAAGTGGGCGGAATATCTGCACCACAAACCAGTAATGAAAATAATGTTATGTAATTAAACATAATTTCACTCCTATCGCGCTGGACAAATCTGAAGGAAAATAATTATCAACAGATAACTTTTAAAAATAATTCTGAGTTCATTCCAATATATAAATCTGATGGAAGATAACTGTCATTTCATTAACCTATAATTTTGTAAATGCAAAATTTTAAGTTATTCCGTTATCTCGTCTGCACTGGATTTGGCAGATACATCGCGTTTGATATTTGCTATACTTTGCTTTCGCCATTAAGATTTGGTTGTTTGTTTATAGCAAAGCCACAGTGAGTTATCTGCTGTGTCCACTGCGGGGACTCGAATGCCGGATTTTTAGCTTTATAAGTCCATAGACTTACCGCTGTCTCACTGGGGAACACACTAGTTTATCTGCTTGCATCTCTGAAACCACACCTGGGTAACTTAAAGGGGAACTCTGGGGTTGACATAAAATCAAGTAAAAACATTAAATGGGATTTAAAACGTTGATACAAGACATGTAGAATACTTTAACGAAACTAACCCAATTAAACATAATATTATCTTTGTATAAGAATCAGATTTTAGAAGCCGTAATTTCCTCTTCATCCACTAAACACTGTATTATGACGTACAAACGTATATTAAGGTGCGCGTATGTGATTGGCTTAATGCGTTACACTTCGGTGCGCATGCGCTTTACTAGATGTTGCAGAATCTTGCGACTAGAGACAATCCAAGTATTAGGGAAAATATTCAGAAAGTTTATATAAATAACTGAGAAGAAACTTATTATGTATTTAATTAAATTACACTAATAATGGCGTATTAGAAAAAATGTAAATCAAGTAGACGTAACTATCAAACAATTTATGAGTGGAATATCTTCAATTTTATGTAACAAGCATTTTTTTCCGTCAAATCAAAACAAAAGTACAGAAGTATAATTTATCCGTATACTACAAATAATTATGTACAATTCTGTAATAAATAATCGACCATAATTTCAATACTTTGGTTTATGAATTATTAAAAGTTCGTATCTTGTATTTCTGCTGTTTAATACTACAAAAATAAACTTGCCATTATAAACTATCCAAGTAATTTACTGTTGGACCTGCTGAGTCTCTCTTTCTCATTCTCTCTCTCAGCCAGTCACAAAAAAAACTGTAGTGTAACTGACTTCTCTTGCTAGCCTCGCAAAACTATCTTTCTCTCATTTGTTTCTCTTTAAGGGTAAACAATTTCCATTTTTATCTTGTATTTAACTCCCTTTTTATTTTCGTTCGCTCTATCTGTGTTTTAACACATTCACGCACATACATGGATGGATCAAATCTCAAATAGCAGAAAAAATATCTGTATAACAGTGGGCTTATCTATTAATCAATTTTTAATTTAACATATCCATATATAATCTGGGCATAGAGTAGCAGAAGTCATCAATAGGGTTCTTCGTTTTCGTTAAAAGTCATCATTACGGTTCTTCGTTTTCGTTAGAAGTCATCAATAGGGTTCTTTGTTTTCGTTAGAAGTCATCATTACGGTTCTTCGTTTTTGTTAAAGGTAATCAATAGGGTTCTTCGTTTCGTTAGAAGTCATCATTGCGGTTCTTCGTTTTCGTTAAAAGTCATCATTAGGTTTTTCGTTTTCGTTTGTGTTTTTTTTAACATATTTTGTGCTGATTCGATTTCTTATTCAAAGTTAAGAAAAACTACTAATTGTAGTCAAAATCTATAAACAATTTCATGGTAGTTTCAGTAATTTGCGAGGAATTCCAGTGTCTGCAGGATTTTGGACTTCCTCTATCTATGACCTTGTCCTTCTCCATCGATGCACATGCTGGGAAAGATGACTGAGTTCAAAGATATGGTTGTACTCGCAACAAGAGGTTACATTTTCACCAAATCCCCAGGAAATTACAAAGAAATGGCTACATAACTTAGGAACGGGGAACACAACGAAAACATTTTCTTTTAGTAAAAACAATGTTGTGTAAGGAACATTTCACTCCTGATTGTTTCAAGATAAATTTATGGTAGATTTTATAAGTTTTTGATAAGCCTCGACAACACTTGTAAAAGGAGAAGTGCCAACAGTTTCAATCATCGATCCCTCCATCAGACCAAGAGTTAGTTAGTTAGTTTTGAATTTTGCGCAAAGCTACACGAGGGCTATCTGCGCTAGCCGTCTCTAATTTCGCAGTGTAAGACTAGAGGGAAGGCAGCTAGTCATCACCACCCACCGACAACTCTTGGGGCTACTCTTTTACCAACGAATAGTGGGATTAATCGTCACTTTATAACGCCCCCACGGCTGAAAGGACGAGCATGTTTGGTGGGATGGGGATTCGAACCCGCAGATTGCGAGTCAAGTGCCCTAACCACCTGGCTATGCCGGGCCCAAGCCAAGAGAGAGAACAAATAGATACCAGAATAAATAAATGATATTTTAGACTATTATTATTATTATTATAAAATCGTTTGAAATACATGTATACAATTGCGCTACTTTGTAGACATACATATATAATCACGACTTTTATTTTTTTCCACTGACAAATGTTATAAATAAATAAAAATTCAAGGTGCAATTTAATTTTTGAATTTCAGGAAACACTAAAGCACAGTTTGTGGATTGTTTAACTTTTTATGCGTTTTTTACAAACTGTTGTTAATCGCTATCACATAACCTTTGCTCCTAAATCTTTATGTGTTCATTCGTTCACTTGCAAATACAAACCTTTTTTCACTCTGCTTTGGTATAAATGTGCCACCTTTCATAGTACTTTGGACTGTTCAATAATCTTTTTTTATTTTATTTTGCTCTTAGATCACAGCCACTCTGAAAGGAAAGATGATGGACGCTGGGACGTTGATGATTGGTTATCAACCGCTTGGAAATACGCCTAACTTTTTTCGCGCCATAATTTCTAACCCAGGGGTCAGAAAGGAAGACATTGATTTTATGTTAGATGAATTAGAACGTCTTGGACACAATCTATAAAATGTAGATCTTTTGCCGAACTGTGTTGTTAGTGTTAAAATATAGAAAAGATATAATAGTATGGTTATTAGAAATGCATATTAAAGAACTAAAGTATTATTAATTTTAAAAATGTTTCTCATTTTGAATTGAAGTTTTGTCGTTGCTTTTTTTGACCTTTCTGTGATTCTATTTTAATTTTAGATTTTTGTGTGAGTTCGATCTTATTTCTGACGACCTCTATTCACAGCGCGAAACTTTCCGTACTATCGTCTGTCTGTATCATCAGACAAAGGTGACCTTAAGTAATCATTTGGTGTCATAAATAAAAACACTCAGTTTCCAAATTCCGCTTTTATGTATATTCCGAAATAAACAACTTCTAGTTGCGAATATAAAACTGCCTTGTTTAGTTGTAGGTTTTAAGTTATGTCATGAATGATTATATTGATTTAGCAATTAATAAGCTTACTGCAAAGTTCATGTTAAACAAAACATTTTTGTCATACTGAATAAGCAAACACTTTCTATGGGTTCATATTCTGTTTAGTTGCATTATTGTTAATATTTAGTAACAAGTGTGTGTGTGTGTGTGTGTGTGTAGGTTATAAGTATCAACACTAGCATGTTAAGAGTTCAAGTTATCGATAGTGCATGGTAAGTAATGTGAATATTATTAATTAAATATTTATAAATGGTTAATATAAAGTGGTCTGGCCAACAACTGATCCAAGTCTTCCAAAATCATGTATAGTTATCGATAGTGCATGGTAAGTAATGTGAATATTATTAATTGAATAGTTATAAATGGCCTTGACAGACTAATATAAAGTGGTCTGGCCAACAACTGATCCAAGTCTTCCAAAATCATGTATAGATATTGTAAGTCAGCCTTATTCTTTGCTGACGGTATATTAACGTTGTTTAGGTGTATAACATTATACGTGTGTGTATAGTATGTATATTTGTATGTACCAAGTTGACCAAAACAAAGAGTTTACTTACACCAAAAAAAGCATTATTATTGTTCCATTGTTCTCTCAAAGCTCGAAAAACTAGAATACGTTGACGAGTAACTCAGATTATTTTAGCGCTAAAATGACACGCTTCGCCATTATAAAAATAATCGTAAGGTCTTTCTAGAAAAAAACTCTTTAAAGATAATGTAAATTTGAAATCTGCTTCTAATGGACGTTTTATTTGACAATATTTGATTTAATCCAACTCAAACAAGTGGTATGTAAATTTGAAATCTCCTTCTAATGGACGTTTTATTTGACAATATTTGATTTAATCCAACTCAAACAAGTGGTATGTAAATTTGAAATCTCCTTCTAATGGACGTTTTATTTGACAATATTTGATTTAATCCAACTCAAACAAGTGGTATAAATCCTTATTTAAATATTTTTGTATTTCAAAATTCTTAGTTTATTTCGAATGTGAAAAAAAGATTTGCTATGAGTCTCAATTGAAACTTCTTTAGTTTTGGTTTTACATTATTTTGGTTTAGTAATGCTATATAGCAAGTGTATTTAATTTTTTTTATGAATATTTCTACTCTACGTGCAGTATTTCAGTTATGTTAAACTTCTTAAGAAGAATTTTTCTCACCAAACAAAAATTAATTTCAAGAGGTTTTATCAAATGAAAAACAATACAAAAATAACATCCGATTACTATAAAAATTCCAAACCTGTAACATAACTTAGAAAAACAAACTTAATTTCATCATCCCAAACTTTTACTTAACTTAAAAAAGTCTAAATATAATTATAAAACCATTTCTATATTCAATCAAAATTTGTCAATCATTATATCTATTTCATTGTTTCTTGCTTTGTTGTTTCTAATATTATTCAACACGTAATTTATTATCAGTCAGTAATTTTGATTTGTAAAAATTATGGTTCAATCTTGGTTAAGATGCTTTAAAATGTTAACTTCGGGGCTCTACTTAAAAGAATTGACTAAAACAGATATCTTCATTTATTTTATTTTATTTTATTTGAAGTGCTAATAATAAAGGCCACAAACGTCGAATAAAACTACATGTTTTCCTTACTTATGTTAAACTCAAAGACTGAAATCGCTCACGGACTCAAAGGAAAACAACCACAACGCATCAGGTGCTTTCAAAACAAATAAAATGTAAAATGTTTTCGGGTTCTAGCTGTTTCAAAACGGACGTAACGTGTTTTGGATGCGTACCCAAATGTCACAAGCCTAAGTACAACAAAATAAAATATAATTTCAGTTTGTGACTGTTTCGTGTCAACCGCTTCGCGTTAGTCGAATTGCATGGTTGCCACGCAGCGCTGCGCGACTGTGGTAGCAAATATAAATAATAAAGCCCATAGCACAAATTGATGGTACACGTACTTCAGAAATCATTTCTTGTCGTTCAAAAGGGAAACTAAAATTGTAAGTGAGAGAAATGTGGTAAAATTTTAATAAAATGATATCACCCATATGAATACCAAGGATTATCAAAACACGTTGTCATCCAACGAAACAACCGTAAACCGAAGGTTTCTTTTTTAGTAAACAGCCAAAATGCGTTTTAGTTGTTGTTTCAGTGAGCTGTTTCGAATTTTCACACTTACATCTGCATGAAGCTATGGCTGTACTAATTTTCATTTAAATTATATTTATTTTTAAATTTGTTTTTAATAATTTGAAGATATTAAAAGATAAAATGGTACGTTGGAAAAAATCGATGAGAAATAATGACATTAACTGAGTTTAATGATGAAATTAGCTAGAATTTGATTAATTATTTCATAAATCCATTGAAACTCCTGAAATATGGTAGAATGAAATAAAAATTACAGGTTATTGTTGATTATATATATATATTCGAACTTATTAAATATTGTTCTCAAACCTGTTTCATAATCATGAAAGAGTTGAAAAATTATTTACTTTTTGTGTAATTATTAACATTTTTGAGACGAGTGCAACTTGTATTTGGTTGTTGTTATATATCTAACTACATGTGGTTATTTGTTTTGAGTTTTTAAAATATATAGTAATGTAATCAAATATTTATTCATAAAACTTTGTATAGAGTTACGATTTTTCAATATAATGTTGACAGTTCTTTTTAATCTTTATTGTTATACTGTGCTGTTTGAGCTTAAATTTAGTAACAACTGAACCCTATTAAACCAATAGATAATTTATAGTGTAATTAAAAATTGTATTTAAACAACGCAAGAAATCTGGCTAAATGAATAGCATGGGAGAAAAGTCAAGTAGCAGCTTATGATAGAATATGATCGGAGGAAATGCTAAGTCGAAATATTAGTTTGTAAAAGCAGAAATAAATAGAATCACAAGAAAGTGCTAGTAACATGACAGTAAAATTAAATAATGACTTGTGAATGGAATCCAAATGAAATAAATGTTAAGTCCATTATATTACATTGGAAAAAATCATGAAGCTAACATTAAGTAACTGTGTAAATTAAAGAAATGTTAGGCTTATTATATTATTTTGTAAAGATCATGAGAAAGTGACAGTCACATAAACCTAAAAAACCTAGAAAAGTAGTATGTAGCTCAAAGTAAGTGACAACTTGGAAATGGTATATGGAACATATGTTAAGTCTATAATAGAGTTTTTAAAAAATCCTAAGAAAGTACTGGTCGCAATACGCTAAAATCAAGTAACGAGTTGTGAACGACAAAAATGCTAAATCTAAATAATGTTTTGTAATAATCATAAGAAAGTAAAAACTTGTCAACTTGTAAATAGAATGTTGAAGTTATGCTAAGACTATGATACTGTTTTCTAAAATGTATAAACAAGTGCCAATAACATGCAGTTAAAATCAAGTAATAATTAGTGCATAGAATGTGAATGTAAGAAATGCTAAGACTAAATAATGTTTCATAAAAATCCCAAGAAAGTAACAAGTAACTAAAATTAAGTAATAACTTGTGAATATAATATGAATGAAAGAAATGCTCAGCTAATTACAGTTTTTGAATATCGTAAGAAAGTGCCAATGTGTTATTGTCATTAATTTATTGTTGTTTAATGTTAAAGGTTTATTTTCCTGGTGAATATAGTTAAAATCATTTTGATGTTGATCACAAAGAACTCCATTGAAAACAACAATAACAATAACAGTGTGTCACGCAGTATCACTCCTGAACATCATACGCATTGTTACATCAGTATAAAATAGTTTGTAAAACATTGTAATTCAAATTCAGTGTACAATAGCAACGTTGTAGAAAAATCTGTATTTCTTCCCTTCAAAGGGTGAACACGTATGGCAGCAATAAAAAAAAATCATTCAAAACAATGGTGTATAATTATTTGATCTGAAAGTTTATTCAAAGATTGTTTTAGAGCCGACCATTCAAAACAATGGTGTAGAATTATTATATCTGAAAGTTTATTCAAACATTGTTTCAGAACCGTTCATTAATAATTAGTCTTAAAATTCACCATTACCCTTGTTTTTTTCTGCTTTAATAAATCCCGAAAACGTATCGTGTACAGTTTAAACTACTTTTGGCCATAGTCAAGTATAACAGTTTAATCGAGGTAGCTCTGTATCTAGTACGTTTTGGAAGCTTATTGGGATAAATAATAGTTCAATATTATCAAAATATTTAACTATTTTCCAAGTACCGTTAGAGGAGCTTAAAGTTCAATAAAAGTGTATTTTTTTGTTTTAACTTAAAATTACGAAATAGACCAAAACATAAATAATTATGTTTGTGCATCTATGTACATAGGCGACGCATAAGTCTTTTTGTTTGGGTAAGCTATTCTGTCACGTGTGTGTGCGTTTGTGTGGGGGTCACTATTGGGAAGAGTTAGTTCCATCTTCTATATAAATAAAGTCTCCTCAGTGACACTTATAATTCTGTTTCGCTCTCTCACTCAACATGTATTGTGTGTTATTTTTGAATTGGTGAGGGACAGTTTATTTGGAGAGGCTAAGCTTTCTCAAGCCTCTTAGATACGCCGCCCCTGTATACATTGGTTAATCTACATGTATATTTTACAGTTGCTTCAAATTATAAAATTCGTTGATTTAATACCATTCGATATTTAACTTTTATTCCTCATATTGAACCAATAAAAAATCCTTTGTTCGTTCGAAAAGAGTTACTCATTACACCACGTCTACATCTTTCAGTTTCATGATTGCTGTTCGGCGATCTTAGAAAAAGATAAGCTTCGTTTTTTTATGCACATTGTTACGTCTCCGTTTGTTAATTAACTTTCCGTAACTTCGTTCCGACGAAACTTTAGCGACACAAGTCCTTATTTAATAACTGGTTTATTACTTTCCGTAATATAACTTTACGTATACACTTAATTT